>NC_073312.1:36986269-37206269 GCF_027595985.1 Sorex araneus
AAACTTACTGTGAAACAAAGTGGAGAACTAAGACTTGATTCAGAATGTTCTGTCTATAGTAGCTGTCAGAACAATTCTCTTTTCCTGGGACTGGGACAGACCATTTTCCTGATTATATTCTGCTAGAAATTGCATTTTAATGCACATAAATCTCACTATTTAATCCTTAAAAACTCCTAACTTGTTGACATGATTTATATTCCTCTTTACAGATTGGAAAACTGAGAAGCAAAGATAAGAGCATAAGAAGTGCACCACGATACGAGTTCACTGTACCATAGCACCCTGATGGCTACACCTTCCCCCAAAATAGGCCTTCTTACCCTTAATTTTGGGACTCTTTGTGGACAAACCAAGCATAACACAGAAGACAAACACAAGGCAAAGTACTTGGCCAAGAGAAATAAACTTTCGTGAGAAATGAATTAGCATCTGGCCTTGTCTATCTGGAAAGCACAGCTTACATTAGTTGTGCTTCTTACATCACTTCAAAATCTGACATCAATGTTATCTCCAGAAAAACCTAGGATTAGTATGGCAGGGTGAATGGCTGTTTACTACAAGATATCTCTAGGGCCTACTTTCCAGAGACTGTGAATATCACCTTATATCACAAAAACTTGATTAAAGCAATCAACTTGAGAGGAACACCTTATCTTGGGTTATCCAGAAGTACCATATATGTAATTATAGTTATCCTTCTTAGTCAGGAGAGGCAGTTGTGTTACAGATCTACATCGAGGCGATGGTATTGTGAAGATGGCAAGCTGAGATTGTACTGATTGTCCTGTGCAGCCACAGGACTAGGAACTCGGAGGCAGCTATCAGAAGCTGGAAGAGGCAATTATGATCCTCCAAGGAGAGACTAAGATATATTGCCCTTCTGACATGTTGATTTCAGACTACAGGCTTCCAGAACTATAAGGGAATAAATTTGGGTTGCTTAAAATGACTAAGTTTTGAAATGATTTTGCTACTGCAACCACAGGAAACTAATACAGTGGATAAAGTCTCTTCCTCTAAGCCTGTCCCAGCTTCACTTAACCTGCACCGAGGAGAGGAAGGTCTTAGTTGGCCACGGCTTGGTTATACATAAGCAAAGAAATGAGTGAGAAAACATCAAAAAGTATTGCTTAGGCTAAAAGTTACCTCCAGCCAAGCTTAGATTACATGAACCCAGATAACTTCATAGAACTCCTATACCCAGTGCCTAGACATCAAGACACATAGGCATGACGTTTGTGAGGAGACAGAGGATATGGGGCCATTATAGACATGTGTCCCCCAAACTTGCTTTGACAATAACACTGCATCTAGACTGTCTTTCCATCTGAACATGCTCAGCCTTTGCAGTCTCATGATTTCTCATTACCGAATGCCCTGCGTAAGAAAAAAAAGGGAGAAGTTTGGGTTAAAGTTTATGTAAAGGTAATGATGGTTAGGATTCAAATCCAAAATAAAAAGGGTTGAAATATGAAAAATGAACTAAAACATTATCATAATAGTCTTTTTCCCAAGAAACTAGAAAACCAGAGAGAACCTATTTTTCCAAGAGAAACAGTGACTTAATCAGTATTGATATCTAGCTGATAATAAAGGTATGCAAGAACCAAAACCTCAGACCACACATGAAAAGCAGTTACACAGGAGGGTATCAGGTGATAAGCCCAAATAAGACTGTCAAGAAACTTCACAGGAAAACTGAGTTATTAAGGACAGAATTGGAAATAATCCTCTCCTCCCTAGGCTGTGGACGTGCTCACATCTGGAGTCCAGCATGGAAATGGGAACCCTGTGAAATAAATGCTAGAATTGCACCTAAGCTCAATTGTTCTAAGATGGAGTGGTCTCTATACAGACCAACACAGACAGGGCTAGAGTGTATCCATCGTGTCTTGTAGGAAAGTGCCATATGAATTCCATCTGGTACTCATACAACTGGGAGGTGCTGAGAAAATCAATGGGAACAAATTATCTTTAATAACACCTGGTTTCTGGGAAGCTCTCCAACAGTGACCCTGCTCCTGAACTTGCAAATAGTGGGTTCTGGGGTAGCAGACATAAGCCTATACTGTCATCCCATTCTATATTTATTTTACCAGGAAAGAGATGTAAAAGACTGAAAGAAAAGGCAGCATTGGACTTGGTCACAATGTCCAATGGTGGAACTTCTTCATGAATCACCCACATAGAAGCAAAGTTTAAGGAAATTTCCTCATGAACCATATATAGTGGAAAGCTGTGATCCTACTCTCAATCTTTGAACCACTATCAGCATTTGAGAACTATTCTTTTATACTGTTATAACACAGTTTCTACATTTTACTCAAATACTGTTCATTATACAAATTCTAGCTTTTCACTTAAGATCTCACTAGATCTTCTCAGGTAAATTCATATAAAGTCATCTTATTTTTTCAGTAGTAGCAAATTAGCCAAGTCATTTGTTGCAAAAACATTTATTGAAAAAGTTCATTTACTGAAAACTTGTGTTTTAATAAACAAATCTTCAATGTATCCCATGTCTGTATGTATTTATATACCTATGTATACATTTCTATGTTATAAATTTATAAATTTATAACTTTATAATCTAAGAGTAAATTTTATTATAGCATATTTGATAACATTTTCCCCCTCCATAAAGTTTGCACCAATTTATAGCTCAATGATGGTGCATGTGAGTTTTAGACTGAAGTTTTAAGAATTTAGAAATCCAATACCAAGATTTAGAAATTTGCCCAGAGCAGAGAAGCCATCCAGACTCTAAGACAAGTTTTAATAGGATATTGTCCTAAAGGGATTGTAGAAGCGCAGAAGTGAATTGAGGCTAAGAAGAGTAAAAGGTGGAAGGGTAGAGTGACTTGGGCCAGAAACCTTTAGTTAGCTTCCATGACCAAAGAAAAACATGCATTCAACTAAGCTAATTAAACCAAGCTGTATTATTTTTCTTGGCATATTTTGCTTCCCCTTTATAACTAATTTTTTTTTTGGAAAGCAGCCTTCACTCTAGCCATGGTAGAAAATTGATATCTCACCTAGGAATCAGGCAGAGATTCTTCTTGATGGTGGATTCACCCACTGTATTCTTTAGTACTTTTTGTAACTGTTTTCTAATTTCATTTCACACATGCTGAAGAGGTTTCTGATTTTTCATGTGTCTTTAATAAAAAGTGATTTATGGAAAACATGCTGAACTGCGGCTTTTGGAAACAACAGGGCTGGAACAACCCCCAACCCCCATTGCATAAAACCATAACTAAGAACATGTTGATGAGCAAAATGGCAGGGCTTCCAAGGACTGGCAGAGCAGAACCTTGGAGAGGGTCATTTTGAGCAATGCCTGAAAGGCTGTTATTGGATGCTGTGGTGTTGGTGAAGCAACAGCTAAATATGTATTCACTCAAGCCCCACTAAGTGCTGACTCGTGGAAAATTCTTTTTATGGTCTTGCTGCCTCATCAAGAACCTAGTGACAGAAATGGCAAGGCCTTGCTGTTTACATTTTGTACACACTACCTGGACTTGGCAAGCATTTGTGGCTTTATTTCTTTCCAGGAACATTTGTCAGTAATAGAAATGGCTCAATGCAACCATGGAACTTGGTCCAGGCAGGCCATGAAAGTCTAGGATTCTCCAACTCATTCAGCAGTACCTCTGAGAAGACCAAACCATGCAGGCCATTGCTGAGTCCAGAAAAGTTCTCTGGGGGCTGGAGCGATAGCACAGCCAGTAGGATGTTTGCCTTGCATGTGGCCAACTCGGGTTTATTCCCAGCATCCCATATGGTCCCCCGAGCACCGCCAGGAGAAATTCCTGAGTGCAGAGCTAGGAATAACCCCTGTGCATTGCTGGGTGTGACACAAAAAGAAACAAAAACAAAAACAGAAAAGTTCTCTGGGCTTTATGTTAAGTAAACTAAAATATGGCAATTCTTACTGAGGCAAAGTGGATGGAAGAGTGGGAGAAAGGTGAAGGAAGTGGGTTCATGCTCAAGGAAAAACATAGTAAATTGTTCCTTATGTGGTCAGTGTGAGGAAGTGAGAGGACAACATTGTACTGAAGTAAATAATTAAAAGTCTACTCCAATGTTGCCAAGAGTGGTCTTAGCGAGTGCTTGAAGCATGAGCTAGATACTCCCCACTGCAACATGCCTCTCTTGTTTGTTCTTCCTCTGCTGCACTGACACCTGTATGAAATGACTTGTAGCTGTAGAAGAGGCTATATCCTTGGTTTGTGCCATGGCGTGAATTATTGAAGCCAACAGTGCTGGAAAATCTTGCTTACCCTTTCTAGGTAACTGGGGTGATTGGGCAATGGTCAAGGTCCTCTGTGCCTTTCTACAAGCCCCCCTGCCCTTACAAGTACTCCATTTAAATGTGTCGTACTAAAACATGAAGTTGAAATTTCAGGCAGAATCATTCCATCATAGCACACAGTCCCTAGGGAGTGAGGACCACCAATGCTTTCTTTCCTTCTCTCTAATTTCTTTCCTCTACCACAATTCTTTCAGTCTTCCTGTCATAAAGGCACATTAGAAGAACCCAATCTCCCCTTAGTTTTTCAACTATGTCAGAGACCTAATTAATGGGCAAAAGACTGCCTAAACACTGGGGCCCTCCTGAGGATGTAGCCCAGCTGCTAGTTTGTAAGTTAAGACCTGCCTGTCAGCACTCAGGCCATGTTTTGAGTCTCTGGTGCCCTCTGGAAGTAAATGGGAAGCCGAAATACTTGAGTTTATCATTTGTAAGTCTTAAAGACGAAAGTGCTAAAATCACTAAACTGATGTAATTCCATATGCTTGCTGGTTCTATGCCACTTCTGTGCATACATATAATAGCCAACCTCTCACGATAGATAATAATCTTGTTATTTCTATAAGGAAACTGAGGAGAATGAACAATGGTGCTGCCTTCTTAAGGCTAATAAATAGTTGCACTTATAGTCTTGAATATCTTTTACTATTTAAAACATTTTGATAGTGAAAAAAAAGCTTTTACCTGGAGTCCTTGGAGTCCACAATAAACTAGATAAATATGGAGAAAGAGGTATAGTCACATGATGGATACATAGAAATATGTATGTGTATATATATATATATATATGTACATACATGTATGAACTAGAGCAAGAGCACAGCAGGTAGGGCATTTGCCTTGCACGTGGCCGACCCGGCTTTGATTCCTCTCTCCCTCTCAGAGAGCCTGGCAAGCTACCGAGAGTATCCTGCCCTCACAGCAGAGCCTTGCAAGCTACCTGTGGCATATTTGATATGCCAAAAATAGTAACAACAAGTCTCACAATGGAGACATTACTGGTACCTGCTCGAGCAAATAGATGAACAATGAGATGACTGTGCTACGGTGCATTATTTACAATGCTGACAAAGATAAGATTTTATGCATACACTGTTTCAACACCAGACACTCAACCAGAGTGCCCATTTCCCTCCACCAGATACAATCATTTTTTGAGGAAGTATAACATGCTTTCAGTTTGTTGAAATGAATGGCTATCTTCGAGGAATTGACACTACCACAACAATCTTAAATAAACCCCTTTATTTGTGTCTCTGTTCAGGACCATAGACAGCCAGGCAAATCTGACAAGGCCATCCCATATGCTGACTTCCATTCTCAGAGTCTCCTCTGAAGCCATGTTCCCAGAGCCCAGTGTGTGGCATCACCACAGCTTTCTGTCTTTATCTGGAGCCTCTTTACAAGCTGCTGGCCATTCACAGTCTCCCGCAGAGGTCTGTCTTCTTGGCGCCTTCAGTTCTAGTAGAACTCTCTGCTCAACTCCTCTGACATTGATAACACATTGTCACTAAAAACAAAGGAAGCATGCTTCATCTCTGCCAGCAGTCTCATTCTAAAGAGATGCATCAAGCTTCCAAGGAAAGATCTAGTTTCATCTGTGAGCTTGGTAACTCAACTCTGCAGTAGCTCTCAGAACACAGGAGCAAGTAGGCCCAAAGAGAGGTACCTGCTTCCTAATCTCAGCTCTTCTATCACTCTGCCCTGTGATGATCTGATGAAAGATGTTTTTTCCAGACCTTAGTTTTCCCTCCTGCAACACTAGAAAGCTGGGTGACAGGCCTGCACTTCATGTTTTATATTGCCATGCAGCATTGTTCTCAAGCTAAGTGTGCTAGTCTGAGGGACCTATCCCATAGCTCTTGATTATTTTAAATTATTTCAGGCTTAAGAATTTGCTTTTAATAAGATTGTATGTGATGCTGATAGTATTGGTC
Source organism: Sorex araneus (assembly GCF_027595985.1). Lineage (NCBI taxonomy): Eukaryota > Metazoa > Chordata > Mammalia > Eulipotyphla > Soricidae > Sorex > Sorex araneus. The sequence goes on from NC_073312.1 coordinate 36,992,522, forward strand.
AAAGATAGGCTTTGAAAATCAGTAGTAGGTAAATACACAATTCTACAAAACTAGACAGATTTTATGTAGATTCTAAATTTTTACATAGTATCATATAACTGCATGAAACATATTTACACACATACCAACCTATACATGGATGAACCCACAGAAACACATGTGATATCATACTATACATAATAGAAAGTAAACTAGATACATATTTTACACATATACAGTACACTACACATGTGTCATATATGTGTCATACATATACATGTATATGTGTGTATATATATTATACCTAATATAGAATGTAGCACAATCATGTATCAGGAGGATATCAAACATAAAACACATAAACATGTACACATATATGTACCATATACACATATAAATGACATGTAAATAATATGTATCATGAATCACAAATCACGAAATCCCCATTAATCGTCGATTTCTCGAACGGGCTCAGTAACCTCTCCATCCGTCTTTTCCCTGAGATCTTAGAAGTCTCTCTCAGCTTGGCCCTCTCAAAGATGTCACACTGGAGGCTCTTTCACGGTCAGGGGAATGAGATCCAGCTTGTTACTGGATTTAGCATATGAATACACCATGGGAAGCTTGCAAGGCTGTCCCATGTGGGCAGGAAACTCTCAGAAGCTTGCCAGTTTCTCCCAGGGGGAGAAGTAGGCTACAAGATATCGCTTCTGGGAGCTTGCTTTTAAGTCTCTAGGTGCTGACCATTGATGGAATTACACACACCTGGGTTCCTCTGCCGGTACCTTCATGTGTGAGGTCTGTCCGAACGTGTGGAGAGGGGCCTTGAGCATGGCTGTAGCTAGGTTTCGGTGGTCTTCGGCCGAGAGGAGCTCTGCTCAGGATGGGGAGGGAAGCTGGAGCCCATCCCCTCCGAGGGGCCCCGGGGAAGACAGCCAGGCGTGCGGGCAAGAGACTCTCATAATATGTATGAATAAGTCAAATACTATACTAGACACAATATACAAATATCACAGTACACACACTTCACATCACTAACAAATTGCACCCTATGTAACTATGTATGACTCACACTACCACTTACTCTAGACCACAGAGCAATATACACATGACACATAAACCATATTGTCACATACATACAACACGTATGTACCATGGACAAAGCTTCCACAAACATACCACATAACATACAAACCACACCAATATCCAAAGTATATATAGCCTACACAACACCCAAATATATTATATTGTAGATACCAGAATCTTTGGCCCATATCACACAATCTGTTAAAAACAGATTTTCATAAATAGTACATTGGGTACTAGCATCCACTGAAAGAAGAATAAAATAGTCCTAAGAAAAAGAATATTATTTGAACTTATTCATCTTAATTCTTCCCAAATAATAGCCTCATGTCATAATGTGTTGGGTTCATCCTATTTCTTTCTCAAATAAAATCTCTGTGGCATAAGAAAAGCCACCCTGAACCCATTTTACCCCAACAAAGGAAAAAACTTGAATTTATCCTGGTTCTCTTTCCAACTATAGGACATCCAGATCTGATATGCGGACATGGGAGGGGAAGGAAATATAAGATCTGCTCTTTTCTTACAAAGTGTGTTCATGGAAACTGTTTCTTTTCTTTTTAATTTTCACAAAATATAAGGTCAACTTTGATTCTGTGTTATGTTTTGCTTTCAAAACTAAAGTTAACCACTAGAAAATAAAGCAGATATGAAACTTGCCAAATTATGAACAAACAAAATGGAAAATTTCACTGTATCAATGTCCTAAAAGAAAAGATAAAATAATGCTAGAAATATAACAAACATGAAAGATAAAATTAGAAATCAGGAATATAATAGTAATTAGCAGTTATCAGAATACATTTTGGGGGACATCCAGACCACCTCTGGACATACGCAGCCAATCAGACCAAACACCACAAGTTTGAGTCAGTGAAGTAGTGATGCTTGCCTAGGACACCCAAAGTAAATTTAAACAAACGCTGGCACTTAGGAGATAAGGATAATTTAAAAAATGCATTCAAATATAAAGAAATGGAATATTAATATGTTATAAAATAATTCTAAAAATAGTGAAGAGGAAAATAAATACTTTATTAATGATATATGCAATCTAAAATCAAAACACTGGAGTCTGCATATTTGCATTTCAAACACTAGTTTTAGAAGAGGATATTCAAAATATAAAGCACATAAGGAAATGATAAAATGTTTGCTATCAAAATGTTCTAAAATATTGCACAGGATCTTACATATCAAAGGATAAAAATAAAGGTACAGAAGGCCTGATAATATAATAAACAAATGGCACATAGCTACAAAGGAAAGTTGACAGATCAGAGATAAAACACATTCTTTAAAAAATTAATATACTGAAGCAACATTTATATACATTGATTGTGAACCTTAAAATTCATGAGAGCTCTGTTTGAAATAAAACAAAAATTCTGCCAGATGCATCCTTTCAGCACAATTCCATATAATTATAAAAATGAAAAAATAATAACAATATTTAATAATATAGAAATTTTAAAGCTATTCTAATAAATGACCCCAGTCCTAAAGTAGCAGAAGGTTTTGTGCTTTGTTTTTAATATGAATCATTGTCCCCTCTTAGCTAAATTTCTAATAGATGATAAAAGTATTACCTAAAATTTTAGCAGAATTTCTTCAGAGGATAGTTAAATGTGATGAACTTTAAGTGTTACTAAGTATTAAAAGTTTTAGAATATCTCTAAGGCCAATGTTATACTGAAGCCTGAACTTAATAATTATAACAATAAAAAGCATCCACAGAACAAATGCAATTGTGTATATAGATGTAGTGATTATTAGTAAAATATTTTCACTTTAAGCTCAAATAAATTCAGAAAGTAATATGCCATGAATTTGTCAAGTCTGTTCCACAGAATGTGGAAATAATTTATTAGCATGAAATATGTTAATGTAATTTGCAGCAACAATTTGTTAAAGAAGGAAATCCTCAAATTTTACCTTCTACTTCTTATGTGGCAAATACAATTTAACAACCATTCCTAATTGTGTTTTCCCTCACTTTATAGAGAATACTTGTCAGAAATTTTCATCCATCATTATATTTAGTGGTGAAACATAGAGAAATCTATGGCATAGTCTAGACTCTAATGAAATAATGGTGCCACATTTTAGTAATGTCTCAGTAAGACCATGGGGTCACAGTTCAGCTGTATCCAGAGGGAGGAAGAAGTAAATAAATCATATAAATATTAGAAAGGAAGAAGCAAAATTTTTATTGTTTAGATAATACCATCATAATTCTCTGCAAAGTCATCTGTAAGTATAACAAAAACAAAGTAACATCCCAACAGTACATATCCTAAGTTCACCAGAAAGAACAGCTGCCTGAACTAGTAGTGTGAGTTCTGAGCAAGAAATTGAGCAAAGATTTTACCATCAACCATAATGCTTTTTACTGCATAGAGATGCGCATGAGAAAGTCACAGAAAGACACATGAAGGTATATACATGTTCAGATGTCTCTTTGAACCTGTTGGAAAAAGGAGGGCTAACCAGAAATGTGTTGTAGAAACATACCATTTTAGGTAAAAATAGTGTTAAAGTCAAGCCTTATACCAAAATGGATTCCAGATGAGCTAAAAAAGCTTAATGTTAAATTTTTTTAATTCTAAAGGCAGTAGAAAAAGATACATAGTGAAAACTTACATAAAAGTCTAGATATGAAATTGCAAGCATATACTAAAAATCTAAAATAATACATGTTTTACTACTGATAGACTCAATCTATTACAAAAAAATCTACAGAGAATAAAAGCAAAAATTTCCCCACTAAATACACAGTTAAGGAAAACAGTGAAATGGGAGGTAGGAGAAAAATTGGCAAATATACAGAAAAGGATCAATATAACTACTACATTAAAAATTCTTGCAAAACAAAGCAAAAGGTAAAAGTAATTTTTAAGAGCAAGAAGAGAATTGAAACAGGTCATTTGAATATAATAAAATGAAATATAACCAATAAATATGAAAACACCTTAGAGAGATATAATTTATAGTCCTCCAAACCAGCATGGATTAAAAAGAACCTTAAATGTTAATAAGGATTTGACTTCATGATTATGAACAGCTGCTATAGTCCTACAATCTACCTATAGGGCAATGAGCAGAAATGAAAGCACCAGCCACCACACTATTTTAGAAACTGTTTTCAGGGACATTCTCTAAAATAATAAATCTACTATGTGCAACTATGTATCAGGATAACCATCAAAGCACAAAAAGAAGAATATTAAATACATTTTAGTATAGGTTAAGGGAATCTTGTAATTCTCAAACTATTACATAAAAGTTATATACAAAAATGTGCTTGTGATGCAGATTTATATATACCAATATGAAAAGCCATCCATGACTATTACAATTAAAAAAATCTTAAGGAAGTCAAATAGTTAATGCAAGTGATAAAAACACATACTCGCCTGTATAAGGTCCCACCTATGCATGGTCTCCATAATACCACCCCTGGGTACCACTGGCCCAAACAGCACTGCATTTCAGTGCCAAACATGGAATCATCAAGAATGTACCACCCAGCCAAGCTTCCCAGGAGTGGCCCATGGCCCCTGGACCCCTGAGTAGTTTTGGAGGCGGCCAAATGAAAAACTAAAAGAAATATAAATTTTAATTTAAGACTATTTTATATAATTAAATGAAGAAACAAGATCTGTGCAGGCCTGGATGTCCATAAAATTAGGACCTAAAATATTATTAATGATTAAACTATAAAATATTCCTACATGTGTAAGGAGACATTCATTCATAAAATAGAAAATACAAAGACAAATTTGGAACAGAATGTGATCTCTAGCCATGCCTATGCCAAATGTGTGTATACGTAATATAAATTTCTAATTATAAGAGAAAGCACTATAGAATAATAAACTTTTCCTTGGTTGTAATGATTTTTTAAAAGTACTAAATTCACGAAAAATTCTCTTTTTTTTTTCATTTTTCCAAGGCAGGCCTGTGTCAAATCTGTAATCCAAGGGAAACATTAAAGGAAGATGGGAGGAGGTTATTTCCTTTAATGTCTGCACATGAGCCCATCCTATTGGAACCACAGGCCTGAACTCAAGAATCATCTGAACTGTCCTTGAGTGAAGAGTACAGGTGAACTGCCCAAGTTGAAATTAAGCAGGCACCAATCAAGAGGCTCTGCCAGGGAATGCATTAGCCCTGAGATCTGACCCAAACCTTGAGAGAAGGCTTAGCACCTCAGAGAAAAGCCGAGAAACATTCTTAATAAACTTACTCTGAAAGGCTTGACTCTTTAGTGATGCACATTCAGAGTAAAGTCTTCCCACTAAGATGTTTTGATCCATCCCACAAAATTGTTTTCTCTTCTACATCACATGCCAACGTATTAAATTACTTATTAAATGTTCCAAGCCAAGGCTCTACTCATATTGTGGTGTTTTCTTAAAGTAATTTCTTTCCCTGGTCTATGTTTAGAGATCCACTCTCCAATTCTGGGGGTCTGTAGGCTGTGAGAAAGAGGCTATTTGCAGACCTGACTGGATTCTGGCTGCAAGCCCACTTCCTCCCTGCAAACATGTATGACATAGCCTGCCTGAGAGAAAAGAGGCCAGGGATTTTCATCTTTCTGGAGTTCTGCAAGACTCCTTGTGTTGGATAAACTAAGGCTGTTCAACTTTGGCAGAGTTAAAGAGAGTACATGATGTATAGATAAGGGGAAACATGAAGAAACTCATCCAGAATTAGCATTCTCGAGCCCTCCCATGCTGTTCCCTTGGTACCGGTGTAACTTCTGTTACAGCCTTGTAACTGTAGTTTGTGAATTCTTGTGTTTAAAGCATTCCCGCAAACTCTCTGAATTTGATGGCAAGAATCATTACTGCCACACAGGGCCCTGCAACACAGTTTTGTATGGAGCAGGGTTTTGCCCATGTTTTGAGTCCTAAAATTTTCCACTGAAAGAATCAATGAATGAGGCTGGAGCAATAGCACAGCAGTAGGGCATTTGCCTTGTACGGGGCCAACCTGGGTTCGATTCCCAGCATCCCATGTGGTCCTCTGAGCACCACCAGGAGTAATTCTTCAGTGCATGAGCCAGAAGTAACTGCTTCTTTTTGGGTCTCATCACCGGGTGAGACCCAAAAAGAAAAAAGAATAGAATTAATGAATAAGATACATACATGAACTGAGATGTTTTTAGAACTAGAGATAAAATTTGAATTGATTTGTTCATGTTTTTCATCACTCATCTCATTAAATGTTTTTCCTTAGTACATTTTGTTTAAGTTAAAGGTAGCTAATTGTTAGCCACTACCTGATTCATCATCTACCTAGTTTCAGTGACAGACATACCCTCAGGCTGGATGCTGTGAACTGCTCACTGCAACTATGAGTGGTCAATCTTAAGATTCTCCCGAGTTGGTTTAATGGCACATATATCTTTACTTTAAATGAACCTAAATTAACTGTGGATCATGACAGAAATTAATATTCTTGTGGTCATGGTCTTAGCAGTTGTGATGTTTATGATGTCATAGGAATGTGTGTGTGTGTGCCTGTGCACAAACGCAGATGTGCAGTTGTGTGCTTATCATAGAAAGGTAGTTGCCAAAGAATGGCCAAGACTCTCACAGCCACCTGCTCCAGATTTCCTGAACCTAATTAATCTCCTGTTGTCAGAAATCTGTTGGGTCTGAGCTATCTGCAGGGGGGAGTGGGGGCTGAGGCTAGCTCAGTAAACTAGATAGAATGAGGGTGAGAGACAGCATAGGGAATCAAAGCATAGATGACAAGAAAAGGGAAAAAGTAGAGAGCTTGGAATATTCCTAGACCCTAAGGAAAACAGAAAACACCAAACAGGTGGTGATTCTTGAAAATAAAAAAAAAACCTAAACCAAGATTTTTTATTTTAATATTTTCTGATAATAAACCTTATGCTAAATGACGGCCAAGATGATGTCAATGTTTAAGGCAGATTGTCAGGAAAATCTCAGGAGGACTGGTGGTGGGGGGAGTCTGTCAAGGGGAAGAGATATCCGTTATTGAAGAGGTGTTCAGTGTTTCTATCTGAAGATTCTCAGGGTCCTTCTTGATTGAATCACTTAATACTTCTACAATGCAGACCTTTAACACTTATTTTAATATAACACATTAAAAGGAGCATGGCATCATAAATTGCATAAGAAAAATATCTTTATTGTATGATCCATGACATCTTTTAATCTTTCCAGCCCTCTGGATTTATAATTATCACAAGGTAAATTGAAAAATTAACTTAAGACACATTTTAAACATCCAGTCTTTTTTATCTGCTCTTGCCTATCCACCTTATAAATGTCATATGCCAAGTGCTCCTCTTGTTGTTATACTTACAAGATTTCTGAGAAAACTGGAGAAAATAATTTTGGGGGGGTTTTCAAAGTGATCATTCATGAAGAGTGTTAATGATTCTTTGAAGTGTTTTCACGACCATTGTCAGTTAACACAATCATTAGATCTACATGATGACACAGTTTTAATAAAGTAGATAGAACCCATGACCAGTGGATAAGGTATGCCAGTCCAGGGAATCTATCCATGTGATCTCTAAACCAAAGCCTTTCTTGGTGTTCAGCAGAGATATGAGAATACATTCTACCAGAATTATTATGTACCTACCCTTGAGCATAGTTTTAACTACCCTTGAGTGTAGTTGAGACATCTGCCAGTCTCCTGAATCTTCATTTCTCATTAATAAAATAACAATAATATGGGTATCATTTGCGTTCAAGGGAGCAAATATCTTTGTGCAGCATCTTTGTCACTTATGGGGTTGCTCAAGCTCTCCTTGCTGGCTGCTATTTCTTTCACTATCAATCACTTTCATTCTTTTAAAAGGTTAGAAACATATCCATAAGTAATAATGTTTATTTACAATAAATGTTGGGGTAAATTTGTTAAACTGACATAGATAGGAAAACTAGAGTAATTCTCAGAGAGAGGAAAGTTAGGAAGAAAGAGCAATACTATGCATGAACAGATAAAAGCACAGGAAAATTCTTTCGATTGTTTATCAGTGAGTAACAAGGCCACACAAAAATAACATTTCTGTAATACTTGTGGATTCACTGCAAAAACCAGTAAAGAAATTCAATTGACATGACTAATGATATTAAGGAAAGAATGAATTGCATTTTATTATCAGTAAATTAGAACATTTCATTCTAGACAAGTAAATGATAAAATTCACATTGTTCATTTAAAATAATAAAATTAAACTTGAGTTCATATATACTTGTGATGAACACAAGGAAAATAATTGTATTGGACATGTAGTGTGGGACAACATAAAAGGTATATAATAAACTGTTTCTTCCCCAGTTGTATGAATCAGAGGATATCAATCCATTCTAATCATTCTAATAGATAGGGCTAGTCTATGCAGGGTCAAGAAAATCATACCTAATTACTAAACTTTTTGCAAAATAGATGAGAACCAATATCTCACCTTCGACATGGGCAAGAGTGTGGTATTTCTATGTAGTTTTGTATTTTCTCCTTTGATTTTGCTTTATTGCACTTTATGAAAGAAAATGAAAGAGGCTTCGGGAATGAGTTGGTGGCTTGCTTAAGAGAGCAAATCAAAACACTGCTGGAAATCAGAATCAGTTTCTTTGACTGACTACACAATTCTCTCATATTTAACTGGAGTTTGAGCTAGAGAATATAAACTCTGCTATCTTAATTAGCCCTAGTAGATGCAAAGAAAATGTCTTGGGTAAGATTGCTGAAAGAGCGAGGTAAGGAAGAAGAAAAGATGGGGGAAATGCTAAGAAGTTATATTCTCATTTTACAAAGCGGAGGGTTAAAAGACTGTCAAAATTAAATGTATAAATAAAGGGTATATGATTTAATGTTATAATATTGCTATTAGAAGCACAAAAATGATATAATTCTTGTTCATTTACAGACAGAGGAGAGAAAGGGCTGACTATATCTGGACCAAACCTACATCTACCACACAGAATGTGGACTAATTGTTGGACAAAGCATATTAATAGAGATTACTAGAGTAGTACTTATTTGAAATTATAGAATTTCTCAGAATAACTACCCATCAAAAGAGGAGGCAATCTCTGTAATTTGGTTTGCTGTTGTCATCCGGACTCTCCCTAGTTTCTGGAGCCTGACTGCAATGATTGGTCTAGACAGTGTTCCCAAGTACTAGACAAGAGAGAGGCAGCACTTGTGGAAGTGATGTGAAGCTCTGGATTTTGCATTGCATTGCATTAATTAAATTTGACAAGCTGACCCCAAGAGAAGTTGCTTGTTATCGCTAAGGACAGTCCCTCCAGGATCTGCAAATCCTTAATATGTCAAAGGATATGAATAAAGAAAATGAAGCTCATAGTTAATACATGAAAACTATTGTGGAAAAAAATCTTCCTTTGGTGCCAAAGAGATAGTCCAGTAGCTAAAGTTTTTTTTTTTTCCTTGCATGTAGCCAACCTGGGTTCAACCTCAGTGCTAAATATGTTCCCAGATGCTCCACCAGAAGTTATCCCTGAGTACAGAGCCAGTAGTAAGGCCTGAGCACAGCAGGCCTGTGGCCCAAAAACCAAGGAAAAAAAGGTCTTATCTCAAAAATTTCCCAGTGTTCATTACCTACATTATCAAAGTAACATTAGAAATTACCCCTTGCTAGGTATTGTCATGCACAGGGTAATGGCACAGGCTGATTTGCTAATCTTCATTGACCTTTGCTGTCCTGTTAACCATAATTGCTGGATAGTGACGAAAAAATCTTCTGTTTACACTTGTGCTCTTTTCCCAGCATTTTCATTACCCTCTCATCTGCCTTTGAGCCAAAGCAATAATACTCAGGGCTTATCCAGGGAGTAGCATATCCTCAAAATGAATGCTATCCCTAGCCTGGAGTCCTAGAACTGCAATCTTCTAACTTGAACTTAGTCTTCCCAGAAAGTATTCCAGTCCTGTGCTTGGTAATGTGAGACATCATATATCATAATAACAATGGATACTTTTGTTATCATCAACTTTTTGGGCTTTTGTTTAACACAAGTTAAGTTCCATTTCCAACACCTGCCCAGGTCCTGTGCAAGCAGGTTGTGTATTTTGAGACCTTAAATCACTTGCCTTCATTAAGTTCCTGCATTCAGTCTGATGTTTTATTTATGCATCTTCATATAAATAGTTGTTTCCATCAATCATTTGACTATAGGACATTGATAAGACTATCAATAGAAAATAGGGAGTAAAATAGAGTGAAGGCTTCAGACAAAAAAATGCAAATACAGTGACAGTTTGTGGCTACCTAACTTCATTAAATTTAACAGTACAAATAGAGGAGTCCATTGTTAACCACAATTAAAAAAAATCTGGAACCTACTAGCCCTCTTCAACTTTTCCAAATGAATGGTTGGCAGAAATCTTCCAAAATGTTTACTTAATAGTTTGTTAAAAAGTTTAGTTTTGAACTGGGTAATTTGTTTACTCCTTTTCTTCCAAGAGTCAAGTGTTACTGTTGGCAGTTACTTGCAATGATGGAAGCCTGTGGATGACTCGGATTTTGATGAATGACCCCTCGTCAGCCTTCAGGCAACTCAATTTGGAGACCTGCCCTGGCTTCCTTTTCATGAGCTGTCATCTCTCCTTTCTGGACCACTGTCTAGTTTCCATGAGTTTGCCATCAGGAAATTTAAGAGCAGAACATAAACAATCACAGTGCTCTGTCAAGTGTAAATGGGCATTGTGATGTTGCTTATTTGGGGCCTGCTGCTGCTGCTGCAAAAATGTGAAATAAAGTGAACTTGTAAAAACCGAAGGTGTAAAAAACTGCGGTCTCTTTTAATTATAAACAGTTTGCCCACTGAAAGCATTACATGGCCTAAAGAACTCTAGAAATCTTAGTGGAATAACCCATGTAGTTTTATATTAATGTTGGGGTGTGTGTGTGTGTGTGTGTGAGAGAGAGAGAGAGAGAGAGAGAGAGAGAGAGAGAGAGAGAGAGAATACATCTATGCTCTGCTGCACTGTATCAGGCATGCATGGGGGAATTTCAACTTCTTACCTTCCCCCTCAGATTAGCTAAAACTCACTGCTTGATGAGCCTAGACCTTGGACTGATGATTCTGGGAGATGTGAAGAAGCTTCCCTGTTCATTCTACAGATAAAAATCTGGAAAGGGTTGAAAAACTTTCATAAGTAGAATTCTTCCCCAGGTTGAAGCTTCTGCAGAAGTATCATCATCACAATCCAGTGAAGACAGGATGAGGTAGGGTGGGCCTGAGGACAGAAGGAAATGTCACTTTTAAGAAAGCCAAAAGTGTTCAAGCAAGTTCCTACCAATCTCTGCTAAAATGTGATTGCCTTGTGGTGCCTAACAGTGCCTACATCCAGAGACTTTGCTTTAGAACATTGAGTCTGGGATTCAGTTCAATTCACCCCATTTTGTCAAGCAAATAAGATTGTTGAATTTGCCAAATCTTTAAGAAGACCTGAATCTACTAGTCTAAACCAGGTTAAACTCAACTGAACTCATGTCCATGGGAAGCTTGCAGAGAATTTCTACAACATAGTATGTAAAGGTAAAAAAGAACTCGGCTGGAGGTGGGGGAGGGTGAGGAATGGGGGCAAAAACAAGGAACTTAGCCGGAAAACATTTTTCTTCTTCGAGACTTGTCTTATGTTCAGTTCTTAGCACTAGATGTTTACAGATCCCCAGAATGATTCATTTCTTCTGGCTTTGTTCTTTTTCTTTTCACTTGTTATTGGGGCGAGGGGGGCACACCTAGTGGTGCCCAGGGACTGATTTCAGGTTCTGTGATTAGGAGCAACCTCTGTCATGGCTTAAGGGACCATTTGTGGTTCCAGAGATATAAGCAAGGTACTTTGAGATGTCAGGCAAGTGCCTTCACCACTCTACTATCCCTCAGGCCCCAGAAATGTTATTTTCTCTCATTCGCTAGATATGACAGAGAACAATTCCTCTTTGCTACCAATCCTATACAAGTTCATCATACCAGAAGGGTAGTGAGTGTACACAGGGCCTTGGCAAAGAAGGGAAAGGTAAGCCTGGGAGAAGAGGCATCCTCAAAATCTGTGGTAAACCGAAATCTACATGAAATGTGAGAAGTGTAGGGTGTGGGTTAGCCAGCATCCTCACATGCTGGACAGACCCTGTGGGGAGAATTGTAGAACTGGAGTTGAGTGACTACTGTCCACTACTAAAGAAGCCCCAGACCCCCCGAGCTTCTTTCCAGCCCACTTCGCACACTAACCCTAGCTTTAGTCAGGAATGTCAATTCATCACACTGAAGAAATTATAGCCACAGAGCTCAGGTGAACATTTCTCTTCTCTCTGGATTCTTCCTGCTTGAACAAGTTCTCACCAAACCTTTTGACAAGGCCTCTGCCAACAGCTGTCACTCTGTAACCCACCACTTCTGTTTTAACACCAGCCAGTTGCCCGGACTGGCAGTCACTGTTTACCAACAAGAGTGCCCTCTGCTGGCACTGGCATCTTCTGTCGGCCCCTGCAAGGTGGCTGCCTTTCTCTAGAGCTAATCCTGGTGTTGTCATCATTCACCAGTGCATGAATCATCTTTTGCTAAATACAGAAAGTAACTGTTGAGCCTCTGCTTGAACACTTGCAGTGATAGAGAGCTCATGTGTAGGTCATACCATTGTCGTTAACTAGGAGCATTAGAAATATCTTCTGACATTGAGCCAATATGTATCTTTGGTTACTCCCTCTACTTATAATAACTCTGGATTCTCATGTCATCCTAAGCAAAAAAGTATTTCTGCTTCTCATGAGAAACTTTCAGGTATTTGAACACAATGATCATGTCGTCCCACTGCCTCTCTTTACAAATCGTCCTACTTCTACAAATATTAGAGAGTGGTAAAATCTATTATTCAGATTGTTTCCTTCTGGACACGGTGCACAGAAGTACACTTGACCCTATGCCTGATATCTGATCATTGTCCAACATGAGGTATTACTTCTCAGACAGTGACTGGCAGACTTAAAACCACAGGTAGAGGGTCATAGCAGTTAAATTGCCACAATCCTTCCATGTTGAGTTTATGTTCAGTATTAATTCATTTTTATATATGCTGCTAATTAATCCCACCGATCAACTCACCAGCTATATTTAATTTTTACCAGGTGGCAGGGAGTTTCTATTATTGCTGTGCAACCTCATATATCTTCAACAATTTCTGTATTAAATTTTATCCTCGTTTATTATGTGTATAACTCTCATTGATAAGGATACTTTGGGATATTTTAATGTGTCAATAAATCTGTAATGCCTTCCAGATTATTGTAATGAGTTTTACCAGCAAACTATGTCTTAGTATTCTAAATACCACAATCCATCTTAATATTTGTTTAAAGTGGTTATTCGGCTCTTACAGAGTTCTCGTGGGTTCACATTCATCACTCCCCTTTGTGAAAGATCGCTCAACCAACTACCTAGGTTTTTATGGGAAGCCCACGAGGAGCTAGAGGTAACATCTTTAGACTGATCAAAAAGCTTCCACATGTCACCTTGTCACATGCCTCAAAGAACCCTAGAGACACTGAGCCCACATTTCCCTTCATATAGCTCAAAACTGTAATAACATTCACTGCCTCCCTTCTGTGGGGTTTGGAACAACAGCTTTAAAAGTTGTCTCTACGATTCTCAGAAAACTAGAGGTTGAGCTCCCATTTGACCCAGCAATACCACTGCTGGGAATATATCCCAGAGAGGCAAAAAAGTACAATCGAAACAACATCTGCACATGTATGTTCATCGCAGCACTGTTTACAATAGCCAGAATCTGGAAAAAACCCGAATGCCCCAAAACGGATGACTGGCTGAGGAAACTTTGGTACATCTATACAATGGAATACTATGCAGCTGTTAGAAAAAAGGAAGTCAAGAATTTTGTAGTTAAGTGGATGGGCATGAAAAGTTTCATGCTGAGTGAAATGAGTCAGAAAGAGAGAGACAGACATAGAAAGACTGCACTCATCTATGGTATATAGAATATCAGAGTGGGAGACTAATACCCAAGAACTGTAGAAATAAGTACCAGGAGGTTGACCCCATGGCTTCGCGGCTGGCCTCACATTCCGGGGAAAGGGCAACTCAGAGAAGCGATCACCAACTACATTGTAGTTGAAGGCCATGTGGGGGAAGGGAGTTGCGGGCTGAATGAGGGCTAGAGACTGAGCACAGCGGCCACTCAACACCTTTATTGCAAACCACAACAGCTAATTAGAGAGAGAGAACAGAAGGGAATGCCCTGCCACAGTGGCAGGGTGGGGTGGGGGGGAGATGGGATTGGGGAGGGTGGGAGGGACGCTGGGTTTACGGGTGGTGGAGAATGGGCACTGGTGAAGGGATGGGTTCCCGAACTTTGTATGAGGGAAGTATAAGCACAAAAGCGTATAAATCTGTAACTGTACCCTCATGGTGATTCTCTAATTAAAAATAAATAAATTATTAAAAAAAATAAAAAAAAATAAAAAATAAAAGTTGTCTCTAGTAGTTTCTTGAAGTTTGCTGTTCAGTTGATCTCATTGTACACAGAGATCCTTCCATTGCATGCGGAGAGAGGTTTATTATGTTTCTAACTCAAGCTTCTGCTCTATATCCTGTACTCAGAAAGGAAAACAGAACTCCAGATTTGTCCCTGGGTGTATCCCCTACAGGGATTGAGGTGGGGGGTATTTTTCCCTCGTGTTTGCCTCTCCCTGTGACTGAAATGTCTCTAGTCATCTAGTCATTTGTCCTCCCCTGTATGCTAAAGAAGGCTATTTTAGTCTAATAATAGATGGCATTCTTAACAAAGACTTCCTGATATTCACAAATTGTCTTGCACTGATTTCATGCTATTTTTCCTTCTAACACTTTTTGTTTTTAATACAATTTAATGTTCATCTCTTCAGGGTATGCCAAATATGAATATGAGACCCACCATTATGAAAATGATCCTATTAAAAGTTACTGTTTTATGAATAAATTTTAATACATATTATATATTATATCACATATTCTACAAGATACATATAAAATATGTATCATATTATATATAAATAACATATACATGAACATAAGTAAGAAAATCAAGACCCATAATATATTCTTGCATAATATTTTTACAAAGGAGACATCTAGATCTCAATCATAACTTTAATTTCTATTTATCTTTTCTTCTTCTCTTTCTCTCTCCAGAAACCAGTCCCAAAGCCTCATGTCTGCAAGGTAAATACTGGAACTCCATTTCCTGTTTTCATTGGGGAATCATTTCCTCTTTCTGGGTCTTGATTTTCTTACTTATATAATGAATGATAAGTACTAGGAAAGCTCAAACATTCTTCCTAACTATGCCACAAAATATAGTTATTCACTCACAAAATAGACTCTAAGTCTCTGGGTCACAAGCTATGACAATGTTTATGATAATGATAATTATCTTTATTATAATGCTACTATTATTACTACAGTGCTACAGTGCTACTATTATTACAAATATTTATAAAAATAATTGACACTTTGACTATGCTTGTGATTTTGAATTTAGCAATTTTCTCTACTTGCATGACAGCTTTAAATGAGCATATTCAGAGAGATGCATGAGAGAGTGATGTGTCCTTATCACTTCTAAATGAGAAGGTCTGAGCTTTGGTGTGCTTAAGTGACTTGCTCAAATTCACACTGTTCTGTGGCTAGTCAATCCATCTGATTATATTCCAGTCTCTGTCAGGATCTGAAGCACGGTGATTCTAACTGGGTAAACACTAATAATCTGACCCTGCCGAGTCTAGTATCCTGTATGAGTCATCAGTCACATGTGGCCAGAGAGCACTTTGTACATAGCCAGTTTGAATTCATGTATTCTATAACTTCAAAATAGATACTAAATTTTGTGTAATTAAGACACATTTTATTTCACTAAAAATGTAATAATCATATACTATTAGCAATAACATTATTAAAGTATTGATGTATTTCTATTTAATTATGATTCAATTTCAAAAATGTTATTTTGGTTATTTTGAGTGAAAGCAAATACAGTATAGACTTGAATATCACCTCTTTCCTTCTTTCTTTGTTGAGATAAACAGTTTTTTTTAAAACTGCTTCTGGTTAGTCACTTGATGACTGCCACAACCAATCCCCTTAGCAAGCAAGAGCTCCTATCAATGCTGATTTTGCCTAGCAGTGCCCGCCCTCTATAGTGGTAGCTCATCCCAGAGTCCTTGACTCTTTCACAATTTCACAAAAGAGTTTCTACAATTTTTTGCTTCTGATGACTCCAGAACTTTTCAGAACCTCTGACCATACTTTGGACACTGCTCTCTGGGATCGTGGTTTCTTGAAAAATAAGACAGAAACTTTCTCTTGCTGTTTATACCTGTGTCTACCAGACGTCATTCAAAGGGAAGATTTGTATAACCCTCAAAGGTCTCAAAGGTTGGGGAGAAGTGAAATGCTGAAAACATGTAGTAAACAAACAAAACTGAACTATGTGGGCCTTTTTATCAAACTAGCCTTTGGGGTTTTATGACAGCTTAGATGAGCATGACAGCTTTAGAAGAGCATATTCAGAGTCTGTTCATCTAAAGGCTATGCAACTTTGGGGTTTTCTCACTGAACAAATTTATCATAAGGAGGTCCTGTGGCTACCCACTTCTGTCTCGCCTCCCTTAAGCAGCCTTTCCTCTCATCTCTGGCCTCATTTTTTTTTCACATTCCTTTTGCTTTTTTACTCAGTCTTTAGTTATATCTTGCATTGTGTCTTTCCAAACAATATTTCATCTCTCACATTAGTGTAGGACACCAAGGTATTCTGCTAAACAAAGACCATCTACTCAGTGCTATTGAGCCACTATTTCAGAAATTGACCAAAAAAAGAAAAATGCTTTTGGTTTTTTTCTAATTCTGCAGCATGCTTACAGTTACCGCAATGTTTACATTGTACTGTACCTGCTAAAGTCTAGGATTAGAACACCATGAGACATGTGTCTTGTCATACATTTCAGTGCCCATTTTTCTAATGTACAAAGGATATTGACTAGACTAGTTCTAATGCCCCAAAAGTGACAACAAGGGTGAGCAAGATTCATCATTTTTCTGAAGCTGTTGACTGTTTTTGAGCCAATACAATTTGACATTTTTACTTCTGGTCATCATTTTAAGAAATCTTCTGGCTTCATTTCTTAAACAAGACAGCTGTGAATGTTGTAATTGCAGTTCCATACCCTTGACAACTTCCAGATTTCCTCTTAAAATAATTTTTTCAATTATAACTTAAGTTTATCATTCCATCCTCAAACCACTTAGTAGAATATGCTACATTTGGGTCTCATTATGGATAATCACACCCCCCAAAGAGAGAATTTTATTCCAGGAAACACTGAATTCAAGAAAGCTCTTAGTGAACTAAAAGTTCACAGAGTCAACTACTTGGGCTGACTGAGCAGCATGTAGCCACCCGGAGACAACATGGTAGGAGGGATTGAGCATGTCCTTTGCCTTTGTTCCTGTCTCTGATCCCTCAGTCTTGATCACCCTGTAACAAAGAAGCGGTGTTTCCATTCCCTTCCCTGTATGCATGTGACCTCATAGAACCCCTCAGGGAAAGTTGCTATTTGGCTCTGGAGGATTGTTGCCTTCATCCTTGGCAGGTGTAAAGGATGGCAGACCCATTGATTCTTCCTCTAATGTTCCCATCACATGTCAATTTACAGTCTTATCTGCTGCAAAATACATACCACCTTACAGGCATACTTTTGTTATCTATGCTCTGTTTCAATTCATGGATATATCAGCCATGTGCCTTTTGGTCCCAGGATGTGAAAATCAGAAATCTAAAGTACACCTCAGTCTTGTCTATTCATGTAGCAGAAAACAAACTTAATGCCTGTTTTCTACCTGATATGTCTTCAAGTCAACATTCTCATCCTCAGGTAGACATTGCATTATAATGTCACATTGTTTCATCCATCTTTCTCATTTGATAGTCTCATATTACTTGTATCACTTGTCTTCCCGTTGATCTTCGATTTGCTCGAGCGGGTGCCAGTAACCTCTCCATTTGTCCCTGTCGCATGTTAGTGTAGCCCAATGATATCTGCTCACTCCAGAAACAGGAAGAGCCTCAAACTGTTCATTGAGGGTTTTGACAAAAAAGTCTGACCATCTCGTTGGTCGGTGGCCATGCGATCTTTTGACATCCTGTGGAATCCCAGTCAGTAACTTCTCTATTCCAGCAGTCATCTCTCCTTGCTCATCCTTCTTAATGCTGCCGTATTGGGGGCTCTTTTGGTGTCAGGTGAATGAGGCCCAATGTTGTTACTGTTTTGGGCATATGGAATACGCCCCTACCTCCACTACCCAGCCACCACCACCACGCTCCAGGCAGCAATCCGGACACTTGGGCCGAACAAACCTCACGCATGAGTGAAGCCCCACAAAACCAAGTAAACAGAACTTTGGGACCTTGAACTCTAGGCTCAACGAGACCTGGAAATAAGATCCTCTGCCTCCTCTAATCTCTGGCACCTTAGGGAGGGGGTCAAACCCAGACACTCCACCCTACCCAAGCCAGACAAATACCTCACCAGCCAACCCCCACTACCTCCACTACCCAGCCACCGCCACGTTCCAGGCAGCTTTCCAGATCTCGCGGCTGCTTTGCAGCCATGTGACACACCATAAGACACTTAATACCAATTTTTCATAGTTCCCACACCATATTTGATAGGGTTCAAATACGGTGTGAACCATGGGAACACCTCTAAGGGCGACTGGAGGCCACCCTAAAAGCCTCCATCCCTCCTGGAAAGCCCAGCAAGCTACTGAGAGTACCTAGCCCACACAGCAAGCCTAGCAAACTACCCGTGGCATATTGATAGTCTCATATATGATTAGAAAGTAATATAAGATGCAATTTTCCTCATGCTATGAAGAGGTTGTCAATAAGAAGACAATTAAGAGTCTTGGTTGAGTAATAATCACTATCACTATCACTATCGTCCTGCTGATTGTCGATTTGCTGGAGCAGGTCCAGTAACATCTCTATTCATCCTAGCCCTGAGATTTTAGCAGCCTGTCTTTACTCATCCTTCCCAAGGTGCCGCATTAGAGGCTCTTTCAGGGTCAGGGGAATGAGACCCATCATTGTTACTATATTTGGCATATAAATACGCCACAGGGAGCTTGCCAGGCTCTCCTGTGCAGGCAGGAAGATCTCAGTAGCTTGCCAGGTTCTCCAGGAGGGAGAAGTAGGCTGTAAGATGAATAATAAAATGGAAGTTTTTCTGATACCTAATATAAAATGTTTCAGCTACACCAGAGTATAACAAAGAGAATGTATTTGCCTGTTAGCAATTATATGTGTGTGCGTATCAGAAAAGTTGTTAGTAAAAGAGGGTGATGCATCTATGTCACCAAGCTCCACATTATATTAAGATTTAAATTTCTGACCACTTTCTTAAAAGGACTTGGTACTTGTCAAGAAATCACTATTCAGTCTGATGGCCAGATATTATTTGTATTGCAGGTGAAACAAGTTCTTATTGGAAATATAGTTTCATTCTAATGCCATAGAAGTATGAATATTATAAACAAAATGGTTATCCAATGCCCCCTGGGTGAAGCTGATCGTAGAGATAGCATGGCTGTTTTCAGTTTTTGCTGAGGTATTATATGGAGTCCTAGACTCCAAATAGTTCATCTTGATATTCATTTAAATAAAAAATATAATGAATTTTTAACATCAGGCCCCTAGTTGTGCCTAAAGATCCTCTACATCCATCCATCTACTCCCTCCCACCCCAGTGTCCTAGTGCCATGCTGGCATCAGTCTCTCCAAGGGAATAAGCATAAGAATATAGGTATATCTGGTTTCCTGTTTCCAGAACAAAAATTCATTTTCCTGAGTGGGAAGAAAATAGTATCTACCATTCTTTACTGAACGAATTATCTGAATCATCCAGTGCTTTTGGTCCATTGTCACATATGATTGTCCAAAACTTTAGATCAGGCATTAGTTAAGCATCAGACATATCAGATGATTTCATCAACCACTCTGGGGGAAAATGACTTCACCAAGAATTCATTCCGCCACTTGTAGTTAGAACCATATCACCTCATATAGCTTTTTAGCTAAAATGATGCTGTGAATTATTTTGTTTTATAGTTGATATTGATATTTGGCTATGTCATGTTCCCTCGAATCTATACACCACTATTAACATTTTCCTCCACAAATGATTTAATTTTCTCTTTAATAACCCATGGAGTATTCGAAATACCAAAACCAGTAACAACAAGTCTCACAATGGAGACGTTACTGAACAAGTTGATGAACAACGGGATGACAGTGACAGTCACAGATTATTAACTCACCTACCATTTCATGTTTAGTTTAAATTTCTTTTTGACTTTTGGAAAATATGAAGAAAATAGAATGTAAGTCATCTGAGGATTAAACCCAAACTAGGTACAGCTAAATGGGTACTTTATAAGCATCACCCCAGCAATGCTATCATTCCTTTTAGGATGTCTGTCTGGTTAGTAAAGTGGACTTGTGGTCATAATTTCAGCTTCCCAATCTGGCAATGATTAGCCCCTATCATGATGGCTTCAAATTACTCCTTAGATTTCTACCAAATCCAATGTATTTTTATCAACTGAAGAACAGGATCTTTTCTGATTGCACGACACCTTCTTCTTCTGAAGTGTTAGCTCTTCCAGATTTTTCCTCAGTTGTATCCTGGAATGTAACTTCACAATGACCTACAATGCTGTTATTGAAGAATTGGGTGTGAGTAACAACAGGAATAAGACAGAGTCCAGGCAGGTTTCTGCGTCAATCTACTAAGAGTCAGTCTACTTGCCCTCGAGTGTGCCATAATATTCAGTGAACTGGCCAGCTTAATTAGCTGTAGTATGGAATTTTTTATTTGTTTGTTTATGGAAGTGATTGTTATTGAGCTACACCCAGTGGTACTTAGGGCTTACTTGTGGCTCTATGGTCAGGGATCACTCCTGATGGTACATGGATGACCATACATGATGCCAAGGATCAAATCCTCATCAACCTGTGAACAAGGCTAGTACCCTACCAGCTGTACTATTCCTCCATCCCTGTAAAGTAATATTGTTTACTGCTTTCTCCTTGCTCAAAACTTGAATAACTGGATGATCCCTGTGAAAAGCACTGTAGCACTGTAGCACTGGCATCCTGTTGTTCATCGATCTGCTCGAGCAGGCACCAGTAACGTCTCCATTGTGAGACTTGTTGTGACTAGTTTTGGCTTATCAAATACACCATGGGTAGCTTGCCAGGCTCTGCCATGTGGGAAAGATACTCTCAGTAGCTCGCTGGGCTCTCCAAGTAGGACAGAGGAATAGAACCAGGTTGGCCTAGTGCAAGGCAAATGCCCTACCGGCTGTGCAATCTCTCCAGTCCCCCTGTGAAAATATCAGTCTATAAAAAGATTCTGAACAGCTGTTTGTTATGAGGAAATGTAATATGGCAAATCTAAGATATTGTTCCCATTTTTTATGAACAGCTTTTGTAAATATCATGGGCAATCACTGCAAACTAATTCCTTTCTAGTTCTTTAAAATTATCCAGCTTTTATTATTAAAATATTTATGGAAGGTTACCATATTTGTTTGCTAGTGTTCATTTTAGAGACCAAAGTTTAATTCTGTATTTATAAAGTAATTTCCCACATAATTTTAAAAGCATTTGAAACAGTTTATAGTAAAAAGCCATATTTACAATTGCAGTTAATGACACAGAGAAGCTGGATTTTTATATAGTGTTTTTAAAGCACATAGAGTTCTCTTTATAATTAATATGCACAGTGCATTCATAACTACATTTTAGTAAGCTGCAGTGTAAATAACATTTTTGTAAATGACAAATTAGGCATAGTTTTCTCTGTCTCTTTAAATATCTGTATAACCTCAAAGTAATCTTTATTTCTTCATTATTTTAAACCTATGCATCTAAAAGGGTTCTATGATAACCGAAGAGTATGAGTGAAAGTCACTCAGGAGGATTTACAAATGCTATGTTCAGAAACTTGACTTTTAAAATTATTTCCAGGTCTATGGTTTTATGTGTGTATAAGGCTGCATTAAAGAATTTGATGGAAAGTACAATTTCAGGGCATCTTGTTGTAGAATTGTGAAAAAATCTAATTCTCAGTTATTGTCTTTTTTGGGGGAAGGGTCACACCTGGCAATGCACAGGGGTTACTCCTGGCTCTGCACTCAGCAATCACCCCTGGCAGTGCTCAGAGGACCATATGGGATGCTGGGAATTGAACCTAGGTCGGCTGCGTGCAAGGCAAATGCCCTACCCGCTGTACTATTGCTCCAGCCCCATGATTCTCAATTATTGTCTATATAACATTAAGGAATAACATGTCTTTCTCAGCCTGTAGTATAAGTGCTTTATCTCCACTCTTCTAGACTTCTTGTTTCTACAAGACAGGGATCCAAAACTAGATCATCTCAATCCTTGCTACAGTTGATTAAGGTCAGCAAAACACATGCATGTTTTCTGATGAAATTAATTTCACTCCTTTTTTTGTACGAATGTTTTTTGTTTTTGTTTTGTACCATTTGTTATATTCATATGGCTTTTCTTATTCCGGCTGTTATGTAGTAGATTGCACACTGATATTTTAAAATGCTAAACCACTTTTGCATACCTGGAATAAAGAGCACTAAGTTGTGGTTCATAATTCATTTTATACAATCTGAGATTTGCTTTTCTGCTATTTTATTGAGGAGTTTACATCAAAATTCTTGAGACATACTGTTCTCTTATTTTTATATTTTTGTACTACTTTGGATATGTATAATAATGACTTTGTAAAAAGAGTTGGCATATATTTTTTATCCTTTGTTTTTGTAAATGATTTATAAAATTTATATGATTCTTTAAAATGTTGGTAAGGATCACAAGGGAATTCATCAGAGTCTAGAGGATTCCCTTTCTAGCTTATTTTGGTATTTGTTTTATTTTATTTTGTTTTTATTTTTATTGAAGGAATATTTCATTATAACATTATATGAGTTTCAGATGTGCATCATTGAAAACCAGTATAGAATGTACTATAATTAGTTCACTATTGTAAATCCAATTCTAACCTTCAACATACATTTGTGTTTGGGGAGTTTTAAATTGTAAATTTGATTTCTTCCATGATTATAAGACAGTTCATATTGTCTATTACACCTCATTGAATTGTGTTAGCTTGTGTTTTTTGGAGACATTTCTTCTGAAATCCATTTCTTCTGTTGTTGAAAATGAGAATACAGTTGTTTATAATATTCTTTCTTATTTTTTATGGCATCAGAATCTATAGTGACATACTCTATTCTGTTACTGATATTGCTTATTTGTGCATTCTCTTTTTGTCATGTCTGTGATTTATGAATGTTATTACTATTTTAAGGACCAGTTTTCTTCATTGTTTTCCCTTTTTCAATTATATATTTTTTCATCATTCTGCTTTTTTGGCCTCATTTTACTATTTTTTTTCCTAGTTACTGGAGGCAGTATTCAAATTATTGATTTATCAAACAACCACACTGAAAAACAAAGTTACTGAACAACTTTAGAGAAGACACATGGTCAATTGGCATATAAATAATACTCAACATTAGTTATATGATGGAAATTAGAATGAAATATCATTTCACATAGTGATAATGGCCTGCATCAAAATGACCAAAACAACCAGCTTTAATCGGTATGCAAGGAAAAAGTAACCGTCATTCACTGTTCATGGGAATTCTATCAGAGTCAACCTCTCAGCATGGAGACATCGAAAATTTCAAAATAGAATTCCCATTTGACCCAGTGATTCTACTACTTGACCTTAATATCCCAAACAGAAAAGAATTCCAAAAGATACATGCACATCTAACAACAAGTCTCACAATGGAGACCTTACTGGTGCCTGCTCGAGCAAATTGACAAGCAACGGGATGACAGTAACAGTGACAGTGACATGCATATCTATATTCATTGCACTTCTATCTAGAATAGTGGAGATCTGGAAACAACTCTGATACCCAAAAACAGATTAGTGGATAAAGAAATTGAGACATCTATACACAATGTAATATGCAGTTATAATAAGAATAAAATCCTGATTTTTTTCTACAACTTCGATGAAACCTGAAGGTGTCATGAGATAAGGACAAATACAGTATGAATCCATTCATATGTAGTGTAAAAGAAACCTAAATCAGGCAGTGGACAGTCCCTACTGAAAAGCAATCATCCTCTGACAAAAGAATTAAGGTTATCATATTAGGGGTGTGGGTGATAAGAAGGGTAAGTGAAATAGAAATCAATAAAGGACAATAGTGAATCTTTAGTACTTTGCTGGAGGTTTAGTAACTAACTTTGTACAACAAAAGAATAAACATTTGCACTATTGTAACTTTGTTACCTCAAAATAATAAAGTTTTAAAAAATAAAGTTATTGATTCAATATATTTTGTTTTTCATAAACTACAAATTTAGTCTCCCTCTGTTGTTTGGTGCGTATGTATATTGGGATTATATGTCTTCCTGGTGATTGAATATTTTTTAATTGTGCAATGTCTTTGTCAAAATGGCAATACTCCCCAAAGCATTATACAGATTTAACGCGATCCCTATAGGGATACCCATGGCATTCTTCAAAGAAATGGAGCAAGCAATCCTGAAATTTATATGGAACAATAAACGCCCACGGATAGCTAAAACAATTCTTGGGAAAAAGATGATGGGAGGCATCACCCTCCCCAACCTTAAACTCTACTACAAAGCGGTAACAATTAAAACAGCATGGTACTGGAACAAAAGCAGAACTGCAGACCAATGAAACAGGGTGGAATATCCCCACACACAACCTCAAATGTATGATCATCTAATCTTTGATAAAGGTGCAAGAGATGTGAAGTGGAGCAAGGAAAGTCTCTTTAACAAATGGTGCTGGCACAACTGGACAACCACATGCAAAAAAATGGGCTTAGAACTCAACCTGACCCCATGCACAAAACTCAGATCAAAATGGATTAAAGACCTCAACATCAGACCACAAACCATAAGGTACATTGAAGACAAGGTAGGCAAAACCCTCCACGATACTGAAGATAAAGGTATCTTCAAAGATGACACGGAACTAAGCAATCTAGTAAAAACAGAGATCAACAAATGGGACTACATTAAACTAAAAAGCTTCTGCACCGCAAAAGATACAGTGACCAGAATACAAAGACTATCTACAGAATGGGAAAGGATATTTACACAATACCCATCAGATAAGGGGTTGATATCAAGGGTATATAAAGCACTGATTGAACTCTACAAGAAGAAAACATCCAACCCCATCAAAAAATGGGGTGAAGAAATGAACAGAAACTCTACCAAGGAAGAAATACGAATGGCCAAAAGGCACATGAAAAAGTGCTCTGCATCACTAATCATCAGAGAGATGCAGATCAAAACAACCACAAGATACCACCTCACACCACAGAGACTAGCACACATCCAAGAACAAAAGCAACCGCTGTTGGAGAGGATGTGGGGAGAAAGGGACCCTTCTGGTGGGAATGCCGACTAGTTCAGCCCTTTTGGAAAACAATATGGACGATTCTCAAAAAACTAGAGGTTGAGCTCCCATTTGACCCAGCAATACCACTGCTGGGAATATATCCCAGAAAAGCCAAAAAGTATAGTCGAAATGACATCTGCACCTATATGTTCATCGCAGCACTGTTTACAATAGCCAGAATCTGGAAAAAACCCGAGTGCCCTAAGAACAGATGACTGGTTGAAGAAACTCTGGTACATCTATACAGTGGAATACTATGCAGCTGTTAGAAAGAATGAGGTCATGACGTTTGCATATAAGTGGATCAGGATGGAGAGTATTATGTTAAGTGAAATGAGTCAGAAAGAGAGAGACAGACATAGAAAGATTGCACTCATCTGTGGATATAGAATAATAGACTATAAGACTAACACCCAAGAATAGTAGAAATAAGTACCAGGAGGTTGTCTCCATGGCTTGGAGGCTGGTCTCTCATTCTGGGCAACTCAGAGAAGGGAACACCAAGTAAAATGTGGTTGGAGGTCATGTGGGGGAAAGATGATGCGGGCCGAATATAGACTAGAGACTGAACACAATGGCCACTCAACACCTTTATTGCAAACCACAACACCTAATCAGAGAGAGAGAACAAAAGGGAATACCCTGCCATAGTGCAGTGTGGGGTGAGGGGAGACGGGACTGGGGAGGGTGGGAGGGATGGTAGGTTTACTGGTGGTGGAGAATGGGCACTGGTGAAGGGATGGATTATCAAACTTTGTAAGGGAGAAACATGAGCACAAAAATGTATAAATCTGTAACTGTAAAAAATAAATAAATAAATAAAATCCACTAAAAAAATAAATAAATTGTGCAATGTCTGTTTCTGACTCTCTTTTATTTATTTGTTTTTTGGGGGAGTCACACCCAGCGATGCTCAGGAGTTACTCCTGACTTTGCACTCAGTAATTACTCCTGACAGTGCTTGGGGGACCATATAGGATGCTGGGAATCAAACTCGGGTCAGCTGTGTGCAAGGCAAATGCCCTACCCGCTGAACTAATGCTCCAGCCCCTGTCTCTCTTTTCTATCCCTGAATTTTCTTTCATCTGTTATTTATATAGTCAGCACTGCTTGCCTATAAAATTAAAAATGTCATGGTAAGTCTTTTTCATATTTTAATTTTCAACGTATGAAAATGGCCTATGCCATTGTTTTTGCTTTTCATCACTGTTCTATTTATGTAATGTCTTATAGATGGCATTATTTTTATCATTGTATAAAATCTATTTGTCAATTTCTAACTTATTTTTATTGGATCACCATGAGAACCGTTACAAAGCTTTCAGCTTTAAGTTTCAGGCAGACAATAATCAAACACCCATCCCTTCACCAATGCACATGTTCCACCACCAAGAACCCCAGTACAACCTCCTATCCCACCCTCCACCCTGCCTGTGTGGCAGATGATTTTCACTTTACTCTCTCTTTACTTTTATTACATTCAATTTTCGACAGAAAACTCACTATTATTATTTGGAATTTTCCAATTTCTAACTTTTGCTAGATATGTGCATCATTTATATTTAAGATTTTATGCTTACACTTAAATCTCACATTTTCTCATTTTCTATTATGTATTTCTTTTTTCTTTGTTCTTCCTTTCTATTAGGTGACTTGAATAATATCTTTGGATCTCAATGAAATAAGTTTCTAGGTCTTTTTTTTTAACAGTTGAGAGAAGTTGCCATCTAAATATCTCAATTGTGTCTTTCCAGTGGGAAAGGCTCATTTCAGGGCCCATATTGGGGCGAATACAAAAGTCATAGGACCCAGAGCATACATTTCTTTAGAATTAAACATCCAAAGCCAAGTGCAGAACTGTTTCCATTTTTAGCATAGGAAACCCTTAACAGTGACCAAATATTAGCAGTGGAAACTGTGGACAACAGGACCAAGACCAACTGTCTGGAGCCGAAGATGATTTTCTTAAATTTATTTTGGAGCCAAAATACATGAGAGAAGGTAGAATTTCCCATTGTTTGCAGAATGGTTGAGCTTTATATTATCATAGAGCTGTATTAATTTCGGTTTTTACCCCAAGTGAAAATTGTTTTATACATGTTAATTTATCTCTTCTTTAGCCAGAAATATATTACTACAATTTCTCCTGTGATGGTGTTTTGAATCCAAATAATCTGTCTTACAAAACAGAGAAAATTAGAGTTTCCACATTCCATCTGACATAAGATGACAGAAATCCTGTACTCAGAATTTTCATGAATTTAGAGTCATTAGTCCATGAGTTAAAGATCAAAGCCTTAATCCCTTTTGTATAAGTGGAAAGATTAAAGTATAACAGATACTTGCTCAAAGTCACATGCTAATCTACAAGTTGGATTAGTAAAGCCGCCTTAGATATGTGAGATAATTGGCTATACCAGATGATGTTTGCAATGCCAATAAGTTTTGATGCTATTTTATAACCTAATTATGACTTTAACCCTCCTTGAAAGATACAGTCTGACTCAGTCATGGTTTATTTAGAATGATATACAATGATGTGTGTGATGTATAGTGGCTAATAGTTCACGACATGCAGAGGCTTTGAGGACCTTTACAGAGAAATTTCATTGGATTTTCTCATTCATTACTTCCTTCATTCATGAAATAATCTTACTTATATGCCAGTGGAGCCCAGAAGAGCTCCTGGGTTGCAAAGGAAAATGCGACAGTTTAGTGAAGAAGGTCACCAGATTTAAAAAAAAAATTACAAATGTGGGGAAATTGATTTTTCAAAAGAGATCTGGAAAAAGCTAGGAAATAGTAAAACTGAGGCTAAAATAAGTTTTTAAAAGTACCTAACCTTTATTTAGAAATAAGTCAAGCAACCAAGAAGGCAAAAGATATTCTAAGCAGAGAATGTTCCAGATTGATGAGACCCCAACTACAAAGACTTTGACTTAAGCATCAGTGCACACCCATGAAAGGTGAAGAATTTTGTGCGTCTGGGGACCAGGAGGACAAGTGTAGACTTATGGAAAAATTAAAGTAAACTGAAATGCAAGAGGCTCATTAATAAGGGGCTTGTGGTTTTGTTTCCCTCAAAGGTAATGCACAATGGTAGAAAGAACACAAGCATTGGAGTCACATCTTGTCATGATAGCAACACTGCTTTTTCGTGGAATTCTTTGCTTTTTCCTCCTGCCAGTCACCAGAATAATTACTGAGGTGTCTAAGGCATTAGACAAAGTATGGATTTATAAAGCTGTAAAAATACCAATGTAATGTCATCTAATAGTTTGTGCATGTGTCTGGATTTAAAATCAGCCTAGTGGGGTTTGGAGCCACTTTGCTATGGTCATAGGATCTGGTGAAGCTTAAGAAATTGGCTGGGGACCAGGCTGTGCAGAATAATTGTTTGCCAACATCTGCTTCTAAGCTACCTGGAGCCACAGCATTCAGACTTTTCACTGTTCCTTTACAAATATCTAAAAAGTGTGTTCTCTAGGAGCAAAGCTCTATGTTAGAACTGTTGACACATAGATCCCAGGGCAGGCTAATTGTGTCCACTAATAGCACTTGCTTTCACACACACAACTTCCTAAATTTTTCCCTGGGAGAAAAGTCCTTGGGATCATTATCAGTCAAGATTGATGTCTTTTCTTCTCTCTTTTCTTTTCTTTTCCTTTTATTTCCTCCAGAGATTATGATTTATTGAGTACAGTAGCCAAAACGGGGAGGCACCTAATGTGTCTATTAAACCAGAACCAATGGACTTACCACTCCGTTTAGAAAACTGTCTACACCTAGGCTGGATAATAGCTGTGTTGACAGTTTTGAAATAGATGAGAAAAATATTATAGATATATAAAATGTAAAATAAAGTGACTAAATTCTTTGATATTCCACTCTTTGAGGTAAATGACTTAGAAAATTACTTATTTTCACTAAAATTGAAATGAGTAACTTCCTAGGGCAATTCCAGCAATCAGTTTAATAGATTTGTTGAAGGATAGCCTGTATATGTAGACATATTACTTTGTACTTAATACAACCTAAAAATAAACACTCCTTAGGCACACACAGAAAACACCCTACAAAAAATATGAAAACAATTTTCTATGTTCATAAGGACCTTGAAAGTAGTAGTATTAGGTACTTTCGTCTTGAGAGCTGAGGTGCATCAATATTGTAGAAGTTTTAACTATATATGCTCATGTGGTGTGTCCAGGTGCTCAGGTAAGTAATTGTCCCAGTAATCCTTTGAGACAAGCTTTATTCTTTTCACTCACAATGACATAAATGAAGTTCAGTTAAGCTAAGTTACATTAGCAAGTCGTATAGCAAGTGGCTAATTTTTTGACTGTCAAGTCCATTCTCTACTACGGTACTTATCCATACAGAGAATAATGAATCAAAGAAAAATGCAAGAAGTGCATTTTACCCAAAAATAAATCGTCTTTTCCACTACCCACATAATTTTTTGTAAATGCATTTTTTCAATAAATTTCTATGAGCAGGAAAACTGTGTGCCAGACACTACTCATTTCAAAAGACCTGTCAAAGTACAAACCAAATGCCCTGAGAAGAAGCTCTGGCTCCAGCTCTGCTTCATATATATAACTCACATGCCAAGAGCAGAGATAATTCTGTAATGCAGGTAGTCAAATGCATATATATGAAGTTACATATATCTTAAATGTTATAGCAACTATTTCAATAGGAATATCCTTTTCCACTTCTGGGTAAGTACACTGGTTTCCCAGGATTGTCATAAAAATTACCACAGACTGGATGACATTAAAGAACAAGTATATTTCTCACAGTTGAGAACAACAGAGGTCAGAATCAAGGTGTTAGCTGGGTCACACCCTCTCAAGATTCCTACTTGCCGATTCTTTCTTGCTTCTGACAGCTTCAGATTCCTATTAATTTAGTGTTCCCCGGCTCATGGAAGTATATTCCTGCCTCTGTCTTCACCTGGTCTTATTTTCTTTGTATCTTTATGTATCCACTCCTCCCTATACAATCAAATTAAGTTCGGAGACCTATCATAATCCAGTGGCTTTATATTAACTAATAACTTCTGCAAACACCCTATTTTGAAATAAGGTCACATTACAGAAAAAAAGGGAAATATAAATAGGTTTCCAGGGGACATAAATTTTGCATAGAAATTATTAATCTTCCATTGTATGAATACCTCGTTTGACTCCAAATGACAGTTCCCTAATTTCTCTAGTTTATGACTTCGCACCCACTTTTTGCACCCTATGTCCTCTTTCTCTAATGAAACTCTTAGCTAGAAAGAGACTCACTGTAGAATCACTCTTGATTAGCATATCCTATTCCTTCAGGCCTGGATTCCAGCACAATTGACCTAGTGCTTCAAAAGTTTTACTCAGTTAAGAGATATTTAATCAGTGGCAAGACGAGATCTGGATTCAAATTCCCATAGGGTTAATTTTCAACTTTATCATCAATTAATAAGATATCAGGAGAAATCTTCTATAGGTATTTAAGTGCCATAAACCTTAATTTCCTCATCCATAAAATTTGGAAAGTTTAAACCACAGGATGTTTAAAAGATTAAATTCAGCTATAAGTTAATGTTACTGAACAGGGAGTTATTAATAGTAGTAGAGTGCAATAAACACTAGTCTCTTGGGGAAGCAACAATAAGCTCCATGATTTGGTCCACTGAAAAGAATATGACTTGTATAGAAGGAAACAGAAGTTCCCTTCTACATTAAATTTTCTCCAGAAACAGTAGAATTTTCTATCCACTGGAACTGAAACACACATTGTCCTATTTTATGTGCAAAAAGAAACTGAGAGAATGTTCTAATATCAAGATTTCTTTCTTACCTGAGTGTGAGTATATGCAAATGTTGGAAATTAAAAAAAAATCCTGATAAAACAAGTGAGGATCCTTTTTTGAGGACAGAAAAACTGGCACTTCTATCTCTGGAAAGTGCAAATCACAGGAATTTTCAGCATCAAGCAGAGGCATCATTGGAATGTATTTTAAGATCAGCAATATGAACTAAGTATCCTCTAAAGAAACACGTACACTTCTTCCTCATAGAGTCACCCATACATTTTGGAGTAATCTGGCCTGCTCCTATGAAGGAACTACTGCCTATACCTGAGTAAGACCTGGTGCTGACAAAGCACTCACTTTCTTAAAGCGACATGTGATGTGTAGTCTTCGACTTTCTCCCTTACTACATCACATTTCTATTCCCCTTTCCTTTATTGCTAAGTACAGATTGCTAAGTATGCGCAGAATTGAACATTCCTAAGGTGTTTTTGTACTAGGGATCAGTGAGCAAGTCACAGAAACCCACCCATTGTCCCAAAGGCATTCTAGAGATCAATGTACAGAAGGGCCCTAGAGCTGTTCCTGCCCTTTGCCCCACTCACTTACTTTCTAGGAATGACCTTATTCAAACCCTCAAGGACACGTGATGGCTTGTGCATGGTGCTATTTGAAGCTGCAATGTTTATGGTAAGGAGTGGGTTAAATTATGACCTACCATGTGACAGAATTGTGCAGAGACTTTAAGACTCATTTTTACTAAGAAACTTGAATTTCTTAGTAAAACTAGGGAATTCTATTCCGTCAAACTAGTGAAAACTAACTATATGTAAATAAAGCTATGACTATATTCTCAAAGTATTGGTTTGACTAGTTATGTAATTTAGCCATATATGTCAAAATATGCTTCTATAAAAGACTGGAAGAAGCAGTTATGTTGAAATGTTATTGTTACATTTATTTCTTTTTAATTTTTTATAGTGTTACATTTTAATTATGTCAAAATGTAGAGAACTTTTATTAATGTGAATTGTTGAAATTTAGAGAATTTTTATTTTTGTCATTATATGTTTCTCTTTTTTGACATATACAATAGCTAAAATGTGTATTGATTCCATAATCAAAACCAAAATGTGTTCTTCAGAAAGCAAGAATAAAGCAATATCTTAGCAGCTGCTTGTTGAGTACTTGTGTGCCTGGTGCTGATTTGTTCTAAATGAAGAAGTAGAGAAAGAAAGGGTGGAAAACAAAGCCTGATGTTTTTCAGACAGGAAAATATGTTTTCTTACACCCCACACTCTGTGAGTGAATTACACACCACGCTGGAGAGAAAGATGTGTGCCAACTATGCCTTAGAGACTGAGGCCAGATGCTTATGGTCAAGTTAACCCTAGGCCCCAAGAGTGTTTCAAACTGAAGTGCCATTCTAGGTCTTTGGGGATTCTGAAAGGCACACGGGGAGATAGGATTCAGATTCCACTCCTAGCATTGCCCGAACTCTGGGTGACAAGGAACAGTCCCTATTCCTCCAAGTCTCTTCCATCCCTTACACAAATTAACACATTGAGCTTTTGAGTATTGTCTTGGGATGTTCCTAAGTAGAAGACGTCCCTCTTCCGGTGCACGTGCCTGCCTTCTCCCAGACCCAGGTGTCTAATGCAGGTGTCCTCACAGTCCTTGCACAGCCAGGATCATGATGAGGATGCCATCAAGAAAGCCAAAGATCAGAAAGGTTAGGTTTTTCTTTCTGCTTCTTACTCAGCTTTAAAAGATGCTGTTCTAAATAGTAAACTGGATAATTGCTTTTAAGCCCCCTGCACCCACACCTGCTTGTTTTCTAAGGAGTGTAAAATGATCCTCTCAGTCTCCAAAGGCTTCCACGTGCCTGCTGAGCAGTGGAGCCTGCATTCTGTGCTTTTTGTCTTTTTCCTCTCTCTCTTTATGGATTCTTTTGCATGGACTATGTTTTGTCCGTTTGCAGCAGTTCATGTTGTGGGGAAAACATCTGCCCCAGCTGTGTTCTCTCTAAAAACCCAAATAGAGGCAGCTGCAGAGCTGAATTCCATAGGCCCCTCCCCACACAAGGCTAGCATCAGGTTTCTAGGCACATAGCAAAGAGGCCATACCTTCTGTCCCTTTACCTAGCCTGTGGATTATCTGGGAGTTATCTGGGAGACAAGAATCAGAATAATCATCTGCTTTGCTGAGGAGAGAGAAGAAGGATCAATTGGATGTCCAGGGATAAAAGAGTTCTTAGATTTGCAAGATCTTACGCAAAGGTTAACTATAGCTATTATTAGCTGGGAGATGTTCATGACTCACAGGATACAATTAAAGACTAATTCCCTGCTAAATCCTGCAGCTCTGATCACAGCTGTGGTGGAAACTGGCCACATAGACCAATGTGGTCACGGGGCACAAAAGAGTGTGGACATGGAAGGCTAAGGGGTAGGTGAAAGTTGCCTATACAAGGACAGCTGATCTGAGCTTCTAGCTTGGCACACACAGCACCTTTATTCCCTGCACAGCACTCTTACACAGACCAAATTTTTAGTTTAAAAATTTACATTTAAGGGCTGGAGCAATAGCACAGCAGGTAAAGCGTTTGCCTTGCATGCGGCCTACCCGGGTTTGATTCCCAGCATCCCATGTGGTCCCCTGAGCACCGCCAGGGTTGGTTCCTGAGTGCAGAGCCAGGAGTAACCCCTGAGCATCGTCAGGTGTGACCCAAAAAGCAAAAAAAAATTTACATTTAAAACTTTGGTCTAGAGTAAATATGAACTTTAAGAGTGGTAATAGTCTTCATAACAGGACATATTGAATATAAATTTCAACCCACCATAGTTACACTGTGTCCTCTACCATTGACTCAGTTTCATCATCAACAATACAACTAGAGAACCAATCCAATGGATTGGTCAATTTAAATGAATCACATCAGAGTTCTCTCAAATAGGGTCTGGCTTAGAACAATTCTACTATGGTTAGGATTCTGCAGAGACTTTTCATTTCAAAATTAATCAAGGTAATCAGTTACTATCCTCAAGAACCTTCAAGTCTCATGTTTATAAAATGAGTGCAGCCACCTCTGTCACAAATGGATGAGAAAGAGAGAAAGTGATCAAAAATCAATTGAGCAATGTCAGACAGTTTGCTTGGGCACCATGCCACAATAGATGTATTCAAAAGGAAGTCAGGGGCCTCCACCTTCAGCAGGTCCTAAGTATATGAAGCCTTCAAACAATTCTTATGAAGATTCAGGCTGTAAGTCAGGATGAAGGCACAAAGCACAGGACCCAGCCATCAAATGAACTCATATTCAAGGGAGTAAAATCTACAGTATATTTGACATCCAAAAAGGAAACTTCCATCCTCCTTTCTCTCTCCCCATGTGGTCTGTCCAGGCCATTGAGATTCTTTATACCCCATTCCTTAGGTTCTAATAATTGTGTAAAACACAAAAAAGAAGAGGGCCCAGCGGGGCTCTATCTCTCCCGCTGCCGGCGTTCGGTAGTCTCCAGCCGCTTCCCCCACCCTGGGGAGATTGATGGCGATGATGAGGCAGGCGAAGGAAGAAACGGAGCCAAGCTGGTTGGTCTCAATCGCAGTTTATTCCAATCTCCTCTCTATACACTCCCGTCTCTCTCGTTGCTTCCTCCCCGTTCTCGATCACTCTCTGGATCTTCTAATATTCCCCTTTCTGTCCTGCTCGCTCTCACTTCTTTCACTTTGTGCTCTGCTTATGTGTGTGCTACTGTGCTCTCTTCTTTCTGTCTCTCTGCGCCTGTCTCTCTGCATCTGTCTCTCTGTGTCTTCTGTCTTCTTCCTCTGTCCTCTTCTTCTGCCTCTCTGTCTCTTCTATCTCTCTGTCTTCTTCACCTGTCTCCCTCTTCTGTCTCCTTCTTCCTCTGTCTCCCTTGTCTTCTTTCTCCCAGTCTCTTCTATCTCCCCTCAGTGCCCCACAGTCTTAGTTTATATAGCAAATTACATAGGGTGGTGATACAAAGGTGGGTTTAACATCAACAAATCAACAAAGAAGGGTAAGACCATTTCTTGAGGAGATTAACAAAATCTCATCTAAGGAAATATCATCTAAGGAGATCCACTCAAGGGTGTGATTCCAAACAAGGGTGTGTCAGGGTGTGAGCTAGTAATCTACTTAAATAGTTATAGTAAATCTACTTCTAATATTTCTAGCAATGTCATTCTGTATGACCACAGTAAGAGATATAACCTTAAAGTTTGTTTCTTCCTGAGGACATTCACTATATAATCCAGACCACAGTCCTCAGGCCAGGTTAGTCTTCCTAACCCCAGCAGGATCCTAATCTCGTTCCTTTTGGATCATGACAACATTGTCCATGATCATGCCCTCAACCTATAGTTGAGTATTGTGGCATTTTGGCCTGGCCCATTTCGATGCCAGGGTAGCACATAACTCACCACTTGCACTGGATCCATCCTGTCCCTCGTCGGGACCCTGTTTTTGGGGTGTTAGGAACTAAGGGCAACTGAGTTAAGAAAGCAGATGCCCAGGAGTAAATATTATTGGAGTCAATCAACTCCCAATTTACGAGCACAATATTGTCTTCCTGTGTCCATACAGAAAGGACATTGCTTAAAGGTAAACTATGTTCCCTAAGGCATGGGTAAAAGGACAAACCCCATGTTATCCTACAATAATTATAAAAGATGAGGGAAAGCAGTATCACACTAAATAACTGGATTTTTTTTCCTAGTGAGAGACAGAACATGTTTCCTACACTCAAGATTTTAAATAAGATAAGATATATTTATTTATAACTGAATATTTCACACATTACCAATTTAATGGCAGTAGACATTGAGTATGAAGAGCTATAGACAAAGGATGGAGAAAACTTTACAGTCAATGCTGGTGGAAGCCTCTCAAATATTCTGCTTTTGGGCTGAATCTTTAATGTGGGCTTGGTAGAAACACTGCAAGTTCAAAGGTGAAGAGTGAGAGGCATCTGAGGAAGAAGCATGAAGGACTAGGAACCTCCTCAGGCACAAATTAGTTCTGTTGCACAAATGGGCATCAGATCTATGCTAGATGTCCTGTAAGGTAATTGAATGATGGCCGTGGTGCTCAAGGAGTTGCTACTGAGTACATAGAAAGACACAAATAACAAAAGGAAGGATGTCATGGAGAGACAGAAGGGAACACCTTAGTAGAAATTGAAACCTGCAGAGGCTGTATCTAAGCTGCTTAGAGTGACTGTCCCAGCTTGCTCAGAACCATCATAGTTTGTGTATCCAAAGTTCCATGATGTAGTCCATAGTCCTCCTCAAACAGAGAAATTAATCTCCCTATTTGGGATGAGACTTGAACTGTATCTCCTCTAAATTCAGGTATTCAAGTCTAAACTACCACTTTCTCCAAGTGTGACAATATTTGAATATAAAAGCAATTAAGTTAAAAGAAGATCCTTGGGATGTCCAATTAAGAAAAAGATATTAGTAACAGTATAGTAGATAGGGCATTTGCCTTGGCTTACCTGAAATAGATCCCTAGCATCTTATATGGTCCCCCAAGCCTCACTGGGAGTTATCTCTGATCACAGAGCCAGGAGTAAGCCCTAAGCACTGGCAGGTGTGGTCCAAAAATGGAAAGAAAGGAAGAAAGAAAGAAAGGAAGAAAGAAAGAAAGAAAGAAAGAAAGAAAGAAAGAAAGAAAGAAAGAAAGAAAGAAAGAAAGAAAGAAAGAAAGAAAGAAAGAAAGAAAGAAAGAAAGAAAGAAAGGAGGGAGGGAGGGAGGGAGGGAGGGAGGGAGGGAGGGAGGGAGGGAGGGAGGGAGGGAGGGATATTAGGATACAGAACAGTACAAGTGAAGACACATAAAAGAAAACCACATGTAGGGCAAGGACAGGAGTAAGGATCAGATCCTTTTTCTCAACTCTTAGAAGGAACCCTCCTAGTTCACACCTTGAACTTGGACTTTCTAGTGTCTAGAATTATAAGAGAATATATATATGCATAGCTGTTGTTTAATTAACCAGGTTGTGGCATTTTTCTATGGCAGCCCTAGCAAAGAATTCACTTGAAATAAACTGTCACTGTCATCCCGTTGCTCATCAATTTGCTTGAGCAGGCACCAGTAACGTCTCCATTGTGAGACTTGCTGTTACTGATTTTGGCATATCAAACACGCCACGGGTAGATTGCCAGGCTCTGCCATGCAGGCAAGATACTCTCGGTAGCTTGCTGGGCTCTCAAGAGGGGCGGAGGAATTGAACCCAGGTCGGCCTTGTGCAAGGCAAACGCACTACCTGCTGTGCTATCGCTCCAGCCCACTTGAAATAAAAAGGAAGTCATTTATTTAGTGGCTCCAGCAGATGAAAATGATCTTGCATTGAAATAATTTTTTAGAATGGCATCAGGCTAAAGATGTTGGTGGGATCCTGAAAATTAAGATCATATGTGCCAAAAGGAGATATTTTTCCCCTCAAGTATGCTGAGTTTCAAAGAAGGATCTTAGACACGTGGCCTGGTTTGAGTTTAAATCAATTACTCTATCTCGTAAAGTAGGGTACAAATAGGTTTGATGAGATCCAAAAGAAAGACCTACTAAGGAAGTGGCTCCTGCAAGAATACTGCTCAGAATCTTATGAAGAAAAAAACACTTTTATGTTCACCTTTGTCTCAACTGACATACACCTAATTCAGTTCCTCCTCACCATAGTTTGTGCATAGAAAATGATAATTATGAAGTCTTCCCTTCAGCCATATAATACCCTATCAGGAATAGGGTCTTCCCTCAGAGATCACCTAACAGAATGTGGGAACAAGGTCCCAGTAGTTAATCTTATTATCCCTAGTTAACCTTAGGTAACCTAGCAATTATCAGATATGCCCTACCAACACACCCTGCTAAGGCATAATAAAGGAGAAGGTTGAAGTTTTCTGCTCTGCCCATGGTGACTCCACCAGAATTTCTTGCCTGCTTCCACTCTAAGATCCCCACTTATTTCTGGTGGAGATGCTACAGCAGTCAGCTCCCATGCTCAGTAGAAATATAGTTGATAATTCACACAGGCCCATGCCTGTGGGACGACTAACATACCACAGATGCAATAAGAGGAAGGTGAAGGTCAGCCATCCGCCACTCGGAGCAGCCTGGAAGCTGAGCATACACAGAGGACTCTGGCTTATGGGGAAAGGCTCTGACCTTTATTCCTAACTTGAAAAAGAACACTTGTTGAAACAGGTGGGGGAAGTGGTAGCTTTGGGAAAAGTTCAGACAAAGAACAGAGATGTTACCTAAGACAGTTTAGGCCCAACTCTCAGGAGGCACCAAATCCCACATCTGGCATTTGAAGAGCAACCACTCTCCCAGACTGCTCAGACATTTGGTAAGTCTACTAGTTGTAGGTTCAAGTCAGAGGGCAGCAATTTTCAGAGACAACACTAGTCACGGTACATTGAACACCAGGTTCAGCCACATGTTCTCCTGAGAGGCAGAAAATCTACTTGGAAGTGTCTGTCAGGGTCTTAACAAGTCCTTAAAGGTCAAATGACCACACACAGTGACTGGGCCTGTTAACACAATGTTCTCAAAGCTGTTCTTGAAGTGAGAGGGAATCATTTGTTCAAGGGGTCAGGCATATGTCCGCACGCGCGCAAGAGTGGCCGCATGCGTGCACGCACACACACACACACACACACACACACACACACACACACACACACCACCACCACCACCACCACCACCACATTGTAGTGGTTTAGAAACTATCAAATCAGGCATTCAGGCTGGAGACATAAGACCCTGATTATGCAGTTTGAATGTACCAAATAGGGAAGCGGATGGCTAACTTATTTAATGGCCAGTTTTCAGATATATAACAGATTTTTTTCAAAATATTATTAAAAATTCTTGCACTTTATATTTGATATGTTTGCACTGTCTAAGAGAGCTGCAGGGTTAAGATTCTAGACATCAGGAGACTCCCTATGTACGTTCCTGTATCTTTAATCCTCCTTTCTCTCAGAGAGTTTGGGCCATGCACTGACTACCCTTTGCTTTTCCCTCAGTGGAGAATTCCCCTATGCCCCAGTACTCTCTGTGGTGTCTGACACAGTCCAAATGGAACAGCTTTTAATGATCTATAAGGTGATAAAATTATTATGTACAGTAAAAACTATCAAAAACTATACACAGAGCCAAGAGAAACAAATTGTTTGCAAATTGGTATACATTTACCAAATGAATTGTTAGGCAACCTGATTTATTATTTAACTGACTTTCTTTGAATTAAAAGAAGAACTAGGAGGAATCTAAAAAGAGAAAAGGGGGTGCTGGAAAGATAGCAAAGGAGTAGGGCATTTGCCTTGCATGCAGCCGAACCAAGTTTGATTCCCAGCATCCCATAATATATCCCTGAGCACCGCCAGGAGTAATTCCTGAGTGCAGAGCAAGGAGTAACCCCTGTGCATCACCAGGTATGACACAAAAAGCAAAATAAATAAATAAATAAATAAAAAGATACAATAAAATTTACAACAGTATCACGTTTGGGTGAGAGACAATCAAACTTAGACAAGGATATGGAGGAGAGGGGCAAATGGAAGAGCCAAAGATGGATATGGCTAAGAACTGGGGCACTGGAGGCAATAGTGAAGGAATTAATGTGTATTCTGCCCTACCTCTCTGAAGTTACATCATTTTTACTATTACTTTCCTCATTTGATTCTCACACAATTCTGTGAAAGACTATTTGCACATGATTAAACAAGTTTACAGCTGTGGTTTTCCAAGATGGTGAAGGGAATACTTCATAAAAAACTTAGAGCTAAAGTCCAATTCTCTGGACTCTAATATCCATATTTTTGTCTGTCTCACAAATTAATTGACAATGAAAGAGAGAAAACCAAGGAACAGATAATTAAACATGTTGAATTCATGATTTTTTCTCAGTATCTTGCACATAATATGTAGACAACAAATATATTTTGAATAGTGTATGATGACTTAAAAATTAAAGTTTTTAGGGGCCGGAGCGATAGCACAGCGGGTAGGGCGTTTACCTTGCACGCGGCCGACCCGGGTTCGATCCCCGGCATCCCATATGGTCCCCTGAGCACCGCCAGGAGTAATTCCTGAGTGCAAAGCCAGGAGTAACCCTGTGCATCGCTGGGTGTGACCCAAAAAGCAAAAAAAAAAAAAAATTAAAGTTTTTAAATCATGAGCAACTTTGTGTATTTCACTGTGATTCAATTTTACAAAGACTAAAATATTTTCAGAAAAATATTTAGCATATTAAGTATTGAAGAATGATTTCATTTAATTTTTAACTATATGTGGTCACCTATTATTAATTCCATTCTAAAAATTCCCTATTCTTTGGAGAAATTTAATCTTTTTGCTCTTAAGGTATTCAATTTAATAAGGTTCATTAAAGAAAATTGATTTGATTTTAATCTATTTTCTTTAAAAGCAACAGAATATCTAAGCTACTGATTAATTAAGTATCTGGGTACCAGGACATAGTCGAATTAGCCATAAAATTAATCATAACAGGACTTTCTTCTTAGAATCGAGCCATCACACTGTGATAAAAGCCACATGAAAATGTGAAACAGAGGTGCTATGATCAACAGTCACAGAAAAATCTAGTCAACCAATTAAACCATACACTGAGTGAAGGTAATTCTGGATGATTCCAGTCCATCCCTCAGCAGTTAACATTACTCTTGGCCAATTCAAGTCTTTCCAACTCTAGTCCCAGAGATGATGGAACGGAGACAAACCTCCTTCCCACTCTTGCTTCCTGTTGAAAACTCATGACCCACAGAATTTGTGAGCACAGTATAAGTGGTGGCTTAATGTCAAGGAATTTGCGGGTGGTTTGAATGACTTAATATAGAACTGGGATACTAAAATATGTCAGAGAAAATTTTGATGAAGTCTTACTTGAGTAAGGATGTCATTGATGTAGTTAAAAACCACAGTTCCCAAAGTAGTTCCATTAAACAAAATCCTAGGACTTCGCACATCATCCTGTCTTTTATGTCTTTGTTTTTCTTCCCTAGAAATATGTTTATGAACCATCCCAAGAAAGTTCAGTTTTAAAGCTTTAACTCCAAAGTTCTCCTCACTTCATCTTGTGAAAAATTGAGCCCTCTCCAAATCAAGTCTATAAGATAGATCAATTTAAAGCTTAAGGAGAAATCCAATTATGTAGAGGTTATGGAATTTTTATTTGATAAATTACTTAGCTGTGGATACATCAGGGGTTACTTTATTAAAAGAAAGAAACATAATTACTGGAGTTAGTGAGTGATTCTTTCCATTTACAAGAGATCTCTGGTGAATTTTATGGTTAGTCCTGAGCTGGCTCAGAGCCACCTGTAATGAAGGACACTGGGAATATACACATAATAAGTTCTTTTTTTTTTTTGAGGGAAAAAATTTTTGAGGAAGGAAAGGAAAAGAAATAGATTGTTTAACAGATTCAGTACTCAGATTGGTGTGAAGAACCATTCCCCCTTTTGTTGAGGGGATAAGCTGAAAAGTCTGACTGCAGAAAGACTCTAAATGTACCTGGGCTTTCTCTAAACATCTTTTGGGGAAAATAATGTTAGGGGAATTATAATTAGAAATTTGGTGCGTCTATAACATATAAAGACATCCACCGAAGTGAAAGACAAAATGAGTATCCTTTCCACATGGGCTAAAAAGACTCGTAATCCAGGTAAGAAAAGCAGGTTGACTATTAAATTGGTAAAATTAAAGGAATTCTGATTTTTTTCTTTTTCACCTGAGGATTCTCAGAGCCTTGAATTTTAGCCCAAAATTATTCATATGGACTTTGTTGCTTTATTTTACTTTATTTTTCTGATTTGGGGGCCATACCTAGCAAAGGTTGTATTGAAGAATAGCCTGGAAAAAGGAAAAGACAAAGACACACACTCTGGGGAACAAGAAAAAAAAATTGCTTAGCACCAATATTGATCCAGTAAAGTGACTTCAAAGTCTGAGCCCTCAATCCAGGATTCAGGACACATTTATATAGGATGCTGGGTGATGGTCTTTGCAGGGAACTCTCCTCCGCCAAGGTGGGACTAGGGTCAGGTTACATAGGACACTGCAATATAGTACAACAAACATATCTTAGTGATGTAATACACAGATATGGTAAGATGATACTGTGATTAACAAAAGTAGGAATGGGAATCAGACTTCCCTTCAGAGGAACAAGATTTCTCTTCATAAAATGGGTATAGGGTTCAGGTTCCCCTTCACAGCTGAGGACTAGCAACTCCTGGCTCTGTGCTCCACAGTTGCACCTAGAGATGCTTAGGAAACCTCAGGTACTGAACCTCCTGCACGCAAGCATGCAGCATGCACACATTTCATTGCACTATCCTCCAGCCCATTGCTGACTTTTATTAAAGGACACCTATAAAACTTATACAATACAAAAGAAATCTATAATGATAATGAAAGAATTAGACACAAATTCAGAGAGGACAAACTTCAGTGAATCTTCAATAAGACTTGTTGCCCAAATCTCTCTTATTGCCTGTCCAAGAGAAGAAGAGCTGCAACTTGCTGAGGAGGCATTTGAGATCATCACCTATAATAGAAGTCCAGTCAAGACTGTGAATGCAAAGAGCAAAGAGGTATTTCAAATGTCTTGGGTCACAGAATGACATCCAAAATTAACTTGAATGATTCAGAGAAATCAATAAAATTTAGCATAATGAAAGTCTGAAGGAAATCTTGAGCATGAGTAATGAGCATACCTCTTCTGCAGAGGAAGATAGGTGAGAACCTAAATATCTTAGGCATTCAGCACTATCCATCTTAGAACCGTCCTAAAGGTTAATGGGGCTTGGAATGTAGATGAGATGAGGTGCTCAGAATGCCAGCACAGCTCAGCTCCTACCCTCATACCCTCAGGCCTCTGGCAATGTAGTTTGAAAGAGCAGGTGACACAATGCCCTTCAGTCTGTATTCCTATGGGCACAAACTATGCATACATCTCAACTTAGAAATTGCCTAGAGTTTCTTCCCAACATTATAGACAATCTCCCAGTTCTTAGTTATTAGAGTGGTTTCAAGGCATAACTTTCCTTTGCTCTGTAACATAGGTTCATCTGAATACCTTGCATATTGCTAAATTTCCCCTGGGTATCATTGGAGTAAGAACCCAAACAGACTTGGGGCGGTGGTATGGAGGTGAGGGGGGTAGGAGGAAGTGGAGCCAGCATTCTCAATGAGATATATCTGTATTTGGGGAGAAAAAAACCTTGTCTTTTTTTTTTAAAAAAACTAGATCAGTTTGTTCTTACAGTCAGGTTCTTATCCTCTAGTTCTATCTAAAACACAAGTTTTAACACAAGATCACTTGAAACCTGAGAAAATAGAGGGCATGTTTCTGAATTTCAATAAAGTAGAGAAAGGGAGGACTTGAATTTCAGGGACTTCAAGAAAATCGCTGGAATATGTTGAGAAGTCTTAGCTGTTATATTAGACATTGAAACTTTATAAAGACCCAATGAAACAGATGTCAAGATAATTTATTAGAAATAAATCATAGTGCATATTTACTTTTATTTATGTTTTTGTGCCCTGTCCATTCCTGGACCAGCAGAGTCAGGGGAATCATAGTGGATAATTAAATCAGCAAATGTTTACTGCCGCTAGGGAATTGTTAGGAAAAGATTTAGATATATTGACCTCCTTGGGCACAGCTGGTAAGATGGAATCCTTGTCCCAGATGACTTTTGGGGAAGAGGGGGAGATTTGCAGTTAACAAACTGCTGCTAGTATTATGTGAAGTAGAGAGTCTGTGTTCTGGGCTTACTCCTGATGGTGCTCACAGGACCATATGTAATGGTGGGGATCAAACACAGGTCAGCCACTTGCAAAGCAAATATGCTACCCTACATACTAACTGTCTGGTCCTAGAATGGGAATGTTTAGAATGTCAGATAGAAGGATCTATTATTATGTTTTCTAGATTTTATGAAGCAGTAAATCATATATGGGTGAGAACTCAAGAGAATAATGCAGAGCTGAACTACCAAATTAGCTTTTACTTGATCCAACACTAGGGGAAATCTATTACTCTACATTTTC
This sequence comes from Sorex araneus, assembly GCF_027595985.1. NCBI lineage: Eukaryota > Metazoa > Chordata > Mammalia > Eulipotyphla > Soricidae > Sorex > Sorex araneus. Next base: position 37,037,108 of record NC_073312.1, read on the forward strand.
TTGCCACAGTATGTGGGAATGGGGGTGGGAGAAGAAGAAAAGTAATTGTTATGTTTCACATGAAGACTCTGAAGAGCCAGCAATCTAATATATGTGAGGCACTAGCAGAACAGCAGACACACGAAAGGACTTATGTTTGCATGTCATATACTGAGCCTTGTCTTGGGAAATATTTAACCAGAAAAATGTATCAGAGTGAAGGAAGACTGAAGAAGAGAGACAGATGAAGGTATTAATATATAATTCAGTGCAATATAAAATGGTGAGGACCTAATTAGGGAAGCAGAGAAAGAAAGAAGAAGGGAGGGTATCAGGAGTAAGAGGAGGCAGGTTTTACATGGAATGATTTCCAGTTAAGTAGATGATCGTGACCTCCCTTCATTCATTCAGTCAAAGAAGACAGTGGGCTACATGCAAAGAGTCAGGTGATGAAAAAAGAGGCAGGGAAATAATGCACAAAGCAAATTTTTTCCTGTTTTATTTTTGTGACATTACCCTCTATCCTTTATAACACTCAATGCTCAAAGTTCAAATTGTGTTGCATATAAGGTATCAATAGGAAAATTCGTTGGAGGTGATAACAGTCATGTGAGACTAAATTTTGGAAGAGAAATAGGGACGAAATAACATGTGGGGACTAGTAACATGGAAAGATTGGAGTAAAAAATTCTGCTAAGAGTGAATGTTAGGGGGAAGGGAGAAGAGGACCAGAGGAACCCATTAAGGGTAGGAAAAATAATTCCATTCTCCTCCCCAGTTGCCTATGAAGTAGAAAGGCCAACTTTTTCTCTTGTGGTCCCTCCAATCCTAATCCTAGTGTGTTGTTCTAGTACCTTTGTAGTGAGTTATGGAACTTGGAGGATCCATTGTACCAAAATTTTCTTGTTAACAATGGCCCAAGAACTCATTCACAGATAAGAAACAGAGAACTCTGACACAAAATTCAATTTCAGTGTGGGGGTTAGGGGGGTGTTCCCCAGATAATGCATGCCCAGAATGTTCAATAAGGCTAAACTCCAACTCAGGATATTTACCAGAAAGCTAGGACACCACAAAAAGTAATGTAACTCATTCAATAAGTATTTAACAAGGTCTGTGTTGACTTTACAATGTTTTTCCTAATTTTATTGTTAAAAAATTGTGCCAGTATATGATATTTAATATGTGTAGGAAACAGGTGACAAATATCAGATAAGGCACCAATCACCCCTACATGTTAAATCTGACATGGAGTGGTAGGGATCATTTTAAGCTAGTGGGCTTAAGGTCAAAGCCCCCAAATGTTGATGTAGGATGGAGTTGGGTAGAACTTCCTTAAAGTGGATGTCATAATTCTCTACTTTAAGATCAAGAACCAAGGGGTAAAAAGTCTTTTCTTTAGCTAATATGTGCCTGTGTTCATTCCCTTCCCAGATTCTATGTAATGCTACTGACAGACCCACCTGTTGATTCTAATACAGAGCAGGAGCTGCTAGAAGAATTTTGAAAGGGCCCATTTCAGACATCCTTAATCTCAGGAGTTCATTTTGCCTCCCTGTTCCACAAACACCTAAGTAATTTACTTACTCATCATAATTTAATAATTTTCTTGATTTTTACTTTTTTAATTTTTAAAATTTTATTGAATCACTGTGAGATATTACAAGCTTTCATGTTTGGGTTACAATCTCACAATGATAAAACACCCATCCCTCCACCAGTGCACATTCCCCACCACCAATATCCCGGGTATACCCCCCTTTCCCACCCTCCCCCTGCCTCCATGGCAGACAATATTCCCCATACTCTCTCTCTATTTTGGGGCATTATAGCTTGCAACACAGACACTGAGAGGTCATCATGTTTTGCCCATTATCTACTTTTGGCATGCATCTCCCATCCCAACTGGTTCCTCCAGCCATCATTTTCTTAGTGATCCATTCTCTATTCCATCTGCCTTCTCCCCTCTGCTCATGAAGCAGTTTTCCAGCTATGGGGCAATCCCCCTGGCCCTCGTATCTACCATCCTCGGGTGTCAGCCTCATGTGATGCTACCCTCTACTCCACAAATGAGTGCAGTCCCTCTATGTCTGTCTCTCTCTTTCTGTCTCATTTCATTTAGCATGATACTTTCCATGTTTATCCATTTATAAGCAGATTTCATGACTTCATCTCTTCTAACAGCTGCATAGTATTCCATTGTGTAGATGTACCAAAGTTTCTTTAACCAGTCATTTGTTTTAGGGCACTCGAGTTGTTTCCATATTTTGGCTATTGTGATCAGTGCTGCAATAAATATATAGGTACAGATGTCATTTCTACTGTGCTCTTTTGCATACTCGGGATATATTCCCAGAAGTGGTATTGTGGGATCATATAGAAGCTCAATTTCTAGTTTTTGAAGGACTGTCCATATTGTTTTCCAGAAAGGCTGGACCAGTTGGCATTCCAACCAACAGTAAAGGAGTGTCCCTTTTTCCCCACATCCATGCCAGCACTGGTTGCTTTTGTTCTTTTGAATGTGTGCCAATCTCTGTGGTATGAGATGATATCTCATTGTTGTTTTGATATGCATCTCCCTGATGACTAGGAATGTGGTACATTTTCTCATGTGCCTTTTGGGCATTTGTATTTCTATTTTCAGGAGATTTCTGTTTATTTCTTCTTCCCATTTTTTGATGGGATTGGAGGATTTTTTCTTATAGAATTCTACAAGTATCTTGTATATCCTGGATATTAATCCCTTATCAGATGGGTATTGGGTAAATATTCTTTCCCATTCTCTGGGCTCTTTCTGTATTTTGGTTACTGTTTTTTTTTTGAAGTGCAGAAGCTTATTAGTTTGATGTAGTCCCATTTGTTCATGTTTGTTTCCACTTGCATAGTCAGTGCTGTTTCGTCCTTAAAGATGCTTTTAGCTTCAATGTCATGGAGAGTTCTGCCTACATTTTCTTCTATGAACCTTATAGATTCATGTCTGATATTGAGGTCTTTAATCCACTTTGATCTGACTTTTTTCCTGGCATTAGACAGAGGTCAGAGTTCATTTTTTTGCAGGTAGCTATCCAGTTTTCCCAGCACCACTTGTTGAAGAGGCTTTCCTTGTTCCACTTTGCATTTCTTGCTCCTTTGTCAAAGATTAAGTGGCCATATTTTTGGAGGTCTGTGACCGGATATTCAATTCTGTTCCATTGGTCTGTGGGTCTGTTTTTATCCCAATACCATGCTGTTTTAATTACTACTGTTTTGTAGTAGAGTTTGAATGGATATATCCCCAGACCTGTATCAGTCAACTGAAAAGTTTCTCTTAATATCAATGGACCAAGTCATACAGAGCTTCGGTACCATCTATAAATGTGCATGGCTCGTTCCCATCACATTCTCACCCTACACAAGCTCCATGAACATTGACCAAGTTAATATGAAGTAGTTTTCTATATACAAAACAAGAATGGAAAACTATACTCACACAAAGCAAAAAGACAGGATGATGATACAGAGTACCCGGGGGAATAGTTCCCTTCCATACCTCACCAGAAAAAGAACATCCTGCTTTTCTTTTCTTTTCTTTCTTTTTTTTTTTTGCTTCTTAGGTTACATCCAGCAATGCACAGGGCTTCCTCCTGGCTCTGCACTCAGGAATTACCCCTGGCAGTGCTCAGGGGACCATATGGGATGCTGGGAATCAAACCCAGGTCAGCCGCATGCAAGGCAAATGCTCTACCCGCTGTACTATCACTCCAGCCCCTGTTTTTTTCTTTTTTCAGAATATCTCTTGGTAAACACACTCTCAATTTCCTTTCCACTCAAGCAAAAATTTAATGGTTGGAAGGAAGAATAAGAAGGGAGGTTCCTATAAAATAGAAAAGTCCCCTAAACTATTAGAAAGGTAAAACAGTTTCTGTGAAATCAAAAACAGCAATTTTAACTCTAGGCATTCAGGAGCTCTAGAATGGCACCCAGAAGTATGAACAGAGTCGAGAATTAATGCTATTTGCTGACCCAGGTACAGTGCTCTCCAGAAAGCAGAGGTTTGTATTCAGATTCAGTTGTGTATGAGCCTCATAGAGTTCATCAAGAAGCTCTATTCCTGGTAGAGACTCACTTTAATGTTTCTAAATCCCCTGAAAGTACCTAAAATTATTGATAACAATTATGGCCTCATTCACAGGGTATCTTTCTCATTCCCTTCTCATAGGAACTCCAGTCTCTACAAACCTCTGAACTAAGACTGAGGTCATAATGAAAATGTAGCTTATGTTCACTACCATTCTCTCCCAAAAGTTGCTGGCTCAGGAGTGCTGCTAGGATCTGGGATATCACCGAGGCACCAAGTTTCTCTGTGCCTGGAGGAGAGAAGTTTGATATGGGAAAAGAAACCACAGACCCAGAACAGAGGCTGTTGCAGTCTGGCCAAGAAGCTAATTCCCCGCCACCTGGACACCTCACTTGAGGGGAGCTGCGAGACTGCTGGGTGAATGCCAGCCCTCAGGTCTTCTAGGCTATTTTCTTAATCCAATGTAAGTGTAAGAAGCTTTCCTGATGGGACCAGTGGAAAATGAAGGTTTTGTTTGGCCATACTTTCAACTTATGTTAGAGAGAATCAGATATGAATCTACTTGTCAGGCTGAGGTGGAAAGGGACCGCGTTCCCTTATTTGCTTTATACAGGTTCACTTCTGGCTTTAAACATCCCTTTACCAGAGAAAACAAGACACCCAGAATCAGTCAGCTTTGGATAGAGAAGGCTGTGGTCACAGCCCTGACCTCTGCCCCATCAATGCATAGTGCTCAATATGGTGGACAATCCTGACTCCACGACTGCAGAGAAGCTGTTTTCTTAGCGCACTCAATTACAGAGGTCTTACTTTCTGCACCTCTGGAAAAAGATCACCTTATACTGACTGTGTACATTCCCAATCAAGAGATAATACCCAAGGGATAAAGAGGATCTGCTGGTCTCAGCAGCCCAGATAGAACTTTAGTACAGATGGAGAATTGAACAAATGTTCACCATCTGGTCTCCATTTGATAACTAGAATTATTTTTTTCATAAAATAATGTCCTTTCTGACACTATACCATGTATTGTTTCTTCTCGACCCTTTCTAGATGATTATATGCTTCATGATGCCTGCATGCTTGTTTTTCATCTACCTTGTTGAAGGAGTATCCTCAGTGCTTACGACAGGACCCAGATTCTATCTGTTGAAAAATGAATGGTGTTTTCATCTGCTAAGAGTGTAATGGCAAAAAAGAAAAATACAGACTAGGTGGCTTGGACAACAGCCATTAATTTTTGCACAGTTCTATGGACCAAGAAGTCCAAGATCAAAGTCCAGCAAAATTACTGTCTGATGTGGGCTCTCTCCTTGCATTGCAGATAACCACCTTCTCTCTGCACCCTCATATGGTGTTTTCTTGATGTATACAGGCAGGAGGAAGAGGGAGATCTATGCTGGCTCTTCTGATCAGATTGTCACCTTTATAGAGCAGGATTCCAATCTGATCACCTAATTTAACATTACTTTCATGTTTATGGGTAGGTCCTAAATCCACATACTGTTATTTGGAGCTTAGGATTTCAAAATAGAAATGGAAAGGTAGGACATTTATTCCCTAACTAATAGATACATATCTAGCATGGACAATTTTATATGTAGATAGATAGATATATACATATATATACACACAGGTAGAATGAAATGAAGCAAAAGAAAAAGATAATAAAATGAAATGCAAAATTGAACTCTGAAAAAAACCTGGATGATTATGGAAAGAAAACTGAAAACAAGAGAAAGAATGTTGTTTACTTTGTGGAGTCAGAGAGATTATATCCACCCAAAAGCAAAAGTATGTAAAAAAGGAACATTCACAAATAGGTTTTGAATATTAAAAATATGATTGGACCCAGAGAGATGGACTAGAACATGTTCTTTCTATGCAAGGGACCCTGTTTTAGTCCTCAGCGTCTTATGGTCCCCTAACTAAGGGCAAGAGTGACCCCCCCAACCACAAAGCCAATATTATCCCATGAGCACCAGCAGATGTGACCCCCAACATACACACACACACACACACACACACACACACACACACACACCACAATCATTGAAATTAAAGAGTGAGACAAAAATGAAAACCTCGTCTCAGATGGTTTTCTGCAATGCAGGAAATGACTTAGAAAATTGTATGGACAAATTTCACTTTATTTTGTAAACATTTGCTGATGTGGGCAAATTTTGAGGATTCAAAATTGAGGATTCAGAAATGAGTGTCAGAACATATACTCTTAGAAAATTAAAAATCTAAAGAAGACAGAAAATATGCACAATGTATTAATTAATCAAATTCTGTGGAAGTAGTTGGCATAGAAGGACCCAAAAGACTGAGAAAGGTATTTAACTCTATGCAAAAAAGATGTCAGTTTGACCTGACAAGACTCCACTCTCCTCTTTTGCTCCTACTTCTTTTGCAGAACGATTTTTTTTTGCCCCATCCTGGTCTTCAGGGCACTGCCATACCAGGTTGCAGTCTTTTCCACCATCCAGAAGCTTTCCATTCCTTGACAAGTTGGTTAACAATAAATTGATAAGAGTTTAAGCAGAATTTATGAGACGCTTCCCGGAAATAGCCTTTGACGAGGGTGTCTATATTGGAATTCTGGGAAGATAAGGTTAATGGTGGTTTTTCTAACCATGTTATGAAGGGTAGATTATGTGATGCTAAAGAAACAAACAAACAAACAAAAAACACTATAAAGCTCGGAATCCGTTTGTTGCTAAAGCTCTAGCCACATCGTTGGCCTAGTTTTCATGGACTAGAACATAACTTGATTTTGCTTCAGCTGGAGTAAGTTGACTTATTTCACTTCCAAATCAAAAATTTTACCAAATGGTGATGAGAACCTACAACAGCATGTGCATGAGGGGAGAGAATGATTTCAGGTGCTAATTGTGGATTAGCAAAAAGAGTTGAGTAACTATGTATAATTGACTCCAGAAAAGGAGATGATCACCCTGAGGGGCAGAGGAATACCAAATTTTCAGAAAGAAATTGCAACTTAGATAAGTTCAGGATGTGGAGCTGTTGGGGCTCATCATAGGAATGAAATGAAACTGTCTTGAGTGGAGGGCCAGTTACTCAACTGCTCAACTGTAAGACTTTAGGCAAGTTTATTAATCTCTCCTCTGTTTCTATATTAGGGTTCTCAAGAGAAGAAAGAGAACTGATAGTATGTGCATAGACATACATCCTACATATGTATATAAATATATGAATATGTATATATGTGTATATATGCATACATATGTATATATATATTTTGGAAGAGAGAGGGGAAGAGACAACGACAAGGAGAAAGACATAGAGAGAACTAAATATTTACTTTAAGAATTGGCTCTCATCACAGAGGCTGGCAAGTCCAAAGTCTTCAGGGCAAGCTGGTAGGCTGGAAATTCCTGCAGGAGTTGATGTCACAATCTTTAGTCAAAAAGGCAGCCTGGAGGCAGCCTTACTCTCTGGCAGATTTCAATGTTTTTGCTAAAAGCCTCTCAGTTGATTAGACAAAATCAATTCACATTACAAATAATAATTTATTCTACTCAGTTTGTTGCTTTAAGAATTAGTCCCAGGACCAGATAGATAGCACAACAGGTAAGGTGCTTGTCTGGCTACAGATCCTTAATTCAATCCCTAGCACTATATATGGTCCATACCCCCTAATGGAGTGATCCCTGAGCACAGAGCCACAAGTAAGCCTTGGGCACTTTAAGGTGTGACCAGCCTCCTCCCACCCCCCCAAAAAAAAAAGTCATACCCAAAATTTTTTCTTTCCAGCAACATCTATATTGTTATTGACCCCATAACTGGGCATTATGACCTAGTCAAATTTACACATAAAATAATCTCTTACAGCTTGAAATTCTATGAGTGTGAAAGAAATAAAGCAGTTTCCTTATTCTGTTGCTGTTGGGGGAATTGAAATAGTTATTATTTGCATAATGCTGAGACACAAGCAATCACACACCTGTACCAGGTATGTTTTAGCAGATTTTGCTTATTTTTATTTTTTTTTATAATTTGCAATTGTTTCATCCAAATGCATGTGCCAAATGGTTTTGTATATACTGTTTTATCCTGTATAGATACTGATATGGGGTCACCAAAGTGATATCTGTGACCAGGAAAAGGAAGACCTTTCAGTGAAAAGATGAATCTGATTCCTCAGCAAACTTTTATGAGCTCTACATCTGCCACTAAAATGTCCAAGTTTTCCCCATTTTCGATCAATGCTCTCATGAATCAAAAGCCCCCTACCCTCCTATGGTGATACCATATCTTTACTTTTGTACATAGTGTTTTTTATTCTCTTTACACAGGTCTGAAAAATTCTATTATTCTAAGGCAGCTAACTTACATGTTAGTTATGAGCAGAGGCTTGGGAGCCATTAAATGCCATCAGTCGCTACCACCTAATGACTGAATAACCTTTCAATTTGACTTAGCTTCACTCAGACTCAGGTTTTCCACCTGCAAAATGGGAACCCATCACACAGTGCAGTGAAATTAGAGAAGACAATGGAGCGAGCCAAATAATTAATAATGAGTTGTTTGTTACTCGTCTGGGCAACCCTAAAACACAGTGTGCTTAATCATGTATTAATCAATAAATCAGCACTTAATCATATATGGAGTGCCCAGTAAAGGCCTATATTATCAGGAAGTTTAACAAATGTGCTTTGAAAACCTGGTACATACAGATTAGCTGCATCCCAGTTGCTTAGATACAGTAGAAATGTCAACCTTCTCCTCTGCACAGGAAGCACAAATGTGTTCCTGGTTTCACCTGGCAGAGACCATGACACTTGATCCCTGAGATAAGTCATATAAGGTAGATGTGTGTTGTCGCCAGAGGGGAAACTACAATTTGATTTCCCCTGGGCATGGTGTATTCTATCTGCTGATATTTTGTCCTTGCTTAATTCCTTCTGAGAAGTGGCAATAACCTTGAGAGGTAGATATCCTCTTTGTCTTCATGTGGATGAAGGAATCAAGGCACTAGATGGTAAAGAACTTAACAAAAGTCCTGAAGTTAAGCTATCAGCTGTGTGGCTTCACCTCCCAGTGGTGCTTCTTTCCAGTTTTCAATTGCACTGTATGTGTACTGGAAGAATGCACACAAGGACCATGTAAATCCTTTGCACCAGAACCATGTAAATTCCAGTATGCCCAGGTCTCTAACTGGGGCCTCTGCGTTTTCAGGGTTCTGCTGAAAGCCATGGAGTATAGGTGGTATGGGAGCCAATAGAAATGACAGGTAACAAGACCTCAGTTCCTGCCAGACTCTGGCCATCTTTCCAGAGGAGAGAGCACAGCTAGAAAACAAATCTTTGATGAAACCCACTTCTTGAAAGTGAGTGTTTCTGACCTGGGTGTTTAGCGAGCAGGGAGTTCCTAGAAGCTGCTTCTTCAAAGACTTCTAACTAGCAAAAACTCCATTTTGTTTAGTTGGTTTACTTTTGGCCGCGTGCAAGGCAAACACCATACCCGCTGTGCTATCACTCCAGCCCAACCACTGAGATAGCAAAATTATTTTCTTTATTCTGTGCAACCTCAGTAAATAGACATGTGATTGATTTATGTTAATTTATACAGGCTGATGAGATAAATTATATGCAGTCATCCCAGGTTCGATTCCTCTGCCCCTCTCAGAGAGCCCAGAAAACTAAAAAGTATCTCACCCACTCAGCAGGGACTGGCAAGCTACCCATGGAGTATTCCATTTGCCAAAAACAGTAACAACAAGTCACGCAATGAAGACGTTACTGGTGCCCACTCAGGCAAATCAATAAGCTATGGGATTACAGTGGTACAGTGATACAGTGGTTTACTTTAGGATATAATAATCAGCTCTTTTTTCACTTCTTCTCCTGTGACTCCCTCTCCTACCCTTTCCTCTTCTTAGTTCCTCTGTTTATTCAACCCCTTTCTATCTATTTCTGCCTCCCACAACTCTTCCCTCCCACTTTTTCTCTTCTTTCTCTTTTCCACTCTATCCCCTTTCTAGGCCCCTTTATATGTTCCTCTCCCCCTCTTCCTTCCTCTCGCGCTCATTTCTCTTACCCTCTCTTTTTTTTCCATCATAATGATCAAGTCAGGAAGGAGGAAAGTGTGAAATTTGTTTTCCAGCACCAGAGTTGTGACTTCAAATCAAGAGAGAAACTGTTTGGGAGAGAGGGACCTACAAGGATTTAGCACTTATCAAAGACACATCAGTGTCTGGGCCTTGGACATCCTGTTTATACCATTCTTCTGGGAGGCTCAGCTGAGCATGGCCAGCTGTGGCCTGGGCAAGATGCCTAGCTCCAAAGCCCTGGATTCCCCAGTTAGGTGTCAGGCCCAGGCCTCTTGCCCCTAACTTCAGGCCCACTGGAAACCTCCAAAAGTGTGCTGCCCCTGCTATAGCTTCCCACACCTGACTATCAGTCTCTGAACAGTCACTGCTTAAATATCTCTAGTTCCTCCCATCAGGACCACCAAGATCTTTCATTCCTTAGGATAAGAATTCCTGGAAGTGTTTCCCATAATCACCAATGTGCTACCCATGTTATGCAGCAGGTACATAGGGAAACATGTTACACATGACTACTGGCCCCTCTGTCCTAGAGCAAGGACCTATCCCTGCCACCATCACTTGTCTAAACTGAACATGTCCCTAGTGAATCATTCATCTGTCGAGTCCTCATTTAATTGTTAACATACCTAGTAGCACCCTGTGACACAAGCTAAAGAAGACCCAGCTTTCTGTTGTACATGCACTTATGCTTTCAGTTAATGAACATGAGACAAATTATTAAGGAAATGTCAACTTCTTATAATGAGAGAACATAAAAGGCATTGAAGCAGTTGCTGAGGAAGACAGAGTCATCACCCTGAAATGACCAAGGGAAGAGATTCTTTTTTTTATATAATTAATTTATTTATTTTTAATTAGTGAATCACCATGAGGGCACATTTACAGATTTATACACTTTTGTGCTTATGCTTCCCTCATACAAAGTTCGGGAACCCATCCCTTCACCAGTGCCCATTCTCCACCACCAGTAAACCCAGCATCCCTCCCACCCTCCCCAATCCCATCTCCCCCCACCCCACCCTGCCACTGTGGCAGGGCATTCCCTTCTGTTCTCTCTCTCTAATTAGCTGTTGTGGTTTGCAATAAAGGTGTTGAGTGGCCACTGTGCTCAGTCTCTAGCCCTCATTCACTCCGCAACTCCCTTCCCCCACATGGCCTTCGACTACATTATAGTTGGTGATCCCTTCTCTGAGTTGCCCTTTCCCCAGAATGTGAGGCCAGCCTCGAGATTCTTTTAATTAAAGATGAATGGTGAGGCAATAATTTGAGGGGCATAGTATATACTCTGAACAAAGGAGGTTCATTTCTCATTCCCAGCACTTCATCTTCTCCCAGAAATTCCAGGAGGGGTCTCTGAGGACAGAGCTGGGAAGGTCTCCTGACAAATTTAAAGATGTATTGGGAGTAACTTTGAGAACATATGGAGCACAGCGTTCCAGGCAAAAGCAGAAATTAGTGCAACCTTTCTGAGGTTCATTTTGGTCGAAGTTCAGAGCAACAGAGAAGGCTGGATCACAGGAAATGGATGAGAGATGGTTTTCATGAATTCTGAAGGTAACCACGAGCTCATTGGGCTGGAATGTGATGGAGAGGTGTTTATCCAACACACTGGAGAATTTTACTCCAGGACAAGGGTGTGAACTCATTTAGTCTTAAAGGATAAAACTGGCTTTGGGGAGCTGCTGGATGCCTTGGTACCATGGAAAACGCATTATTTGATATGCATTCTATAGCAAGGCATGTGGCCTATAAGGGATGATCACAAACAGAATCCTGAGCTCCAGAGACAATGCACATAAGATCTGTTTCTTTGGTTCACGCTTAGTCCTGGGGTCAGATGTGCAGAATGTAGAAATAGCTAGTGATGGACAGAAGTGAGGACATAGTCTTGTCTGTGAAGAACCTGTAAGCCCCTGAGTGTCATTGAAAAGTCTCCCTCCAGAGTATTTGATACCCTCCTTTGGGATTGGATGGGGAAGTTGATTTGATCTTTGGGGCTCTGGAACATATAACCTCAGAGATACCACTTCTATTGCCACTGTTATTCATGAGCTCCTGGGTTCTTGAGAATTTTATGAAAGGTTTGCATAGAAAATTCAGATGTTTAAGAAGTTAAAGTTTATTGTGCAGTTTAGGTACAAAGGTCTGAGGTTTTCTTCAGTGTTCAGATCTCTCCTTTTAGCTACATACTACATCGTCCATACTGTCTCTCAATGCCCTGCCCAGATCAGGATGTCCTTGTTCTGTCTCTTGCTTGTCTGCTTGCCTTCATGGCCCAGTGCTGTCCCTATGCAATTCTCTATCCATTGTGTAGTTTCCTAGTCTGAAATATGCAGCTGGAATTCTGTCATACTGTGTCCCGTTGGAGGGCCTTGATCCTCTGTAACTTGCCACTGTATATGTAAGCCTGTACCCCAGAAGTTCCCTGTCTCTCAGATTTCCTTAGTTGCCTGCCACAACAACATGTGCCTGAGTGAGATCCGTGCTTTATTGCTGTCTGTCTGAGTGTAGATAAAGGGGCAAAGAGCAGATGCCTAGACTGGTACTTCCTTTTATTTCCTGCTATCTCCTGCCCCCAGTCATCCCTTTACCAATCTGAACTGGATACCTTTTCGGCAGATAAGATTTAAAAGAACCAATTAAATCAACTAGTTCATCTGGCTCCCCTCCTTTCACTCTTACCCTAACTCAATCATGACCCCCCTTTTATCAAAGTCAGTTGTGCTTATTCACAAAGACTCAGCTCGGACTTCTAATAATGGAAAGAGTGATTAGATGAATATCAAAGATAGAATGCCATTATGAGGGAATTGTCCCCTGTCCATGAGGGAACCCAACAGGGGACTCAGTCTGAAACTCATGCTGAAAAAGACTTCCTGTAGAACAGATATTTAAAATGGTCCAACAATACACTGAAACAGTGTGACTCACAGGAAAGATTCTTGTCCCAATCAACCACTTAGACTATCAGCCAGAACCCTGGGGTCATTACTAGGAAGATTTTTCTTCCTCATGCTTCAGATGACAACCCTCTGTGAATGAAGTGAATTTTTAATGAATGCAATAGGTTGCACATTTTCTGACAAGGGGAACCTAGGCTTTGGAAGGAGGAAGTTGTCATCAAGGCTGACTGAGTTTGTCTTTGGACAGTTTGGTATAGAATAAGGACCGTTACCCATGCCAGGTTGAAACATTTATTCTGTTAAAAATAAACTAAGTGGTAAATTATGTCCCACATTACCTTATCTAAGTATTAAATTGCTCTCTTAATTGGAATATCACTTTAATGCTTATAAGAATGGGCTCTGTGTTTTGAGTCTTTAAGACAAATGTGTTATCATAAACACTATCAGTTTATTATCTCGTTTGGTTATCTCCACAGGTGGTACTCTGCCAAAGACAAGTTTGGGGATCAGAGATGTAAGGGGACTTGTTCATGATCACATAAGCTAAACCTGGATTAGAGCCCAGGTCTACTTAACCTCAAAACCTGGGCTACAACCTCTAAGTGTGATACAGATTGTGGAATTAGAACAGGCATTGTAATTCTCACTCCAGAATTTAGTTGTGCTCAGCAAATCCTTTTGGCATTATCATAACTTATTCTGGGTTAAAAATCTTGGGTAGTTTATGCAAAGCCACAGGGAACTGAGTCAGCTCCATTGGTGCTGAAACTGAGCCCAGACAGATCCCACCCTGAGGGCAGCCACTGCCCTTGTGTTGAATGCTGCCTTTCCTTTTTTTTTTTTTTTTATAGCATTGCAGTTTACTTTTATTATAAAAGTAGCTTAGACTTATTAGAAACATGAAGAAAACATGAGAAAATATTATCTGAAAGTGTGAGTGGAGCAATCAGAGTCCCAAGACAATAAGATGACACCCTTGAGTAGAGTCTTTTTTTTTTTATTATCATTATTATTGAATCACCATGAGTTACAAAGCTATTCACCATGAGTTACAAAGCTGTTCATTATCAGGTTTCAGTCATGCAATTTTCCGACACCCCTCTCTCCACCAGTGTACATTTCCCACCACCAATGTCCCCAGCTTCCTTCCACCACCCCCACTCCAGCCTGCCTCTATAGCAGGAACTTCTCTCTCTCTCTCTCTCTTTCTCTCACTCTCTCTCTCTCTCTCTCTCTTTCTCTCTCTCTCCCTCCTTCCCCCTCCTTTCATTCTCTCTCTGTCATTTTAAAGGAGTTAAATGAAGGGATTCCTTTCAAAGCTGCAAGCAGAATAGACTGTTCCTGCTGAGAAGGATGAGAGGAGTGAGCAGTCATAAGATATAAAATCAGGAATCACCAAGGACAGAGTTCCAGTCGTCCATCAGCAGAAGTCCTTGGCGACCGTGTCTGAAGGTTCCAGGAAATAAACAACTTCACCAAGACACTCTCACTGTATTTCCAGCTTGACCCCTTGAAAGAAACCAAAGATAGTCCACATTCTACTGCAGAATCTAATTCCATCAAGTAATATCTGTTAGCATCAAGCTCTCTGGATGCCATTCTATGGACTGAGTTCCCAGGACATACTAAATAAACCTGGAGTATTATTTCTCCAAACTGAAGTTTCTGCATAGTGATCCTCAAGTTTTTCATTGTAATTAGAATGAGGTTTCCAAGATATGCTTGGAGAATCACGTTCAGAAATTAAGACAATGGAAAGTTTCTGGGAGACGGGGTGAGAAGAAGTAATATGATGATGACTCTATAGGAATAATCAGGGACATGGACAAAAAGAGAATACCAGGCACTGGAAATAACAAATGGATAGAAAACATCTTTATCACCAAACTTTTGCCCCTAGGTACCTCTCCCACTCCTTTATGTGCGACCTTCCCTACTAATTTTCTCTACTCTCAGTGAAAGTTTCTTATACAGTCAATTAAGGGCACTTGTGATCATGTGTGGAGGTCCAGAGAATTCTAGAGGGTTAGCTATTAAAGAGATTGAGTTAGACTTACTTTGATTTTAGCTTTGATAATAAATTGTCTGGGAATGGGGTGTTAAACAGGTTAGGAATTATAGGTTACTCGGGGCACATGTCTGCAGAGACTGAGTAATAAGACCATGGCTTTCTGAGCTAGGACATCTGGGTGAGGTTTGTATTCATTCTCAGAAATGGGGATTGAAAATCAAGAGTTCACATTTGTCCAAGCATACAAACTTTGAGATGTCTTTGATATCCAGATAACTGAATATGTTTAAAGCTCAGCAGAGATGTCAGGATGGAAGATTTGCACATAGGATTCTCTCTACATCTGAACCTTAGAAATGCCCAACACCAAAGTCTTCAACAGTGGGGACTGGGGAGTTTCACACTCCTCTTCAGTAGGTAGAATCCATCTCTCTGTTTTCAATCTCTTTCGTTCTAGTAATCTAAAATTCGATGGAATGAGAAGCCTAGGGAATGGTGTCAGAGGAAGATCAACTAGATGGGTACAGAATACCTTGTTTTCTGATGCTTCTGGCAGAGAAATGGAGAAGAAATACAACATAATCAAGACACAGAGCAGTTTCATAGTTGGTATCTGGAGACACTATTTTTGCTAAACTCCAAAGGGGCACAATCTGGTTTAGGAATCTTCCATAGGTTCTATCAGGACCAGCCTGTAGAAAGTACAAGATCAGCCGCACCCAGCCCCACAAAGTCTTAGAAATTTTACTAGGCAATAGAGAAGATGTATCAAGATCTAGTGGGACTGGGATTTTGAGTGGTTTCCCACTGTTATGACCATTGACCACAAGATTATGGAGGTCAACTGGGGCTCAGAGACTAGGAGGAAATCTGTGTGTATGTGTGTGGTTTGGGGATCCACACCCTGTAGTACTGGGACCTACTCTTGGCTTTGTGCTTGAGAATCGCTCCTTGCAGTGCTGAGGGGATCTTGCGGTACTAAGGATAGAACTTGTTTTGTGTATACAAAGCTTATAATTAGCCTGTGAAGTTGTCACTTGGGCCTGGGGAACTCTTTTAAAGAGTGTCACAACTAGTAACAGGAATAGGATTCCATTTGACATAATCTCTGGTGCCCAAATTTGCAGCATCCTCCCTTATACCCTAGAGGTACCCAGTTTGGTTTTGTGGAGACTTAAGAAATGGAAATCATCACAGAAGATTCCCTTCAGGGGTAATAACCAAAATTGAAGAAAAATCCCTGAAATCTAATCGGGATGGGGATACATTTGTGTTGACTTGTCCAAGTAGATGTTTGGGAACTGTATTCAAATGCCATTTAAAGAGGTATTGAGACGTTTGAGTACAAAAACAATGTGATAACTCTAGTCTTCACATTATCCAAACCATAAAGCAATGATGTTCAGATGTACTGAGACCAAGTAGAAGATGTTGTAGATCTAACTGAGCTCCTCTTAAGAAAAGAATGCATGTGACCAAATCTAGAAGAAATGTTGAAGACTTTCCTAAGTGGTTTAATTTCCTTTAGGTACCTGTGGAAACCTAGAGGTAGCATTAACACTCCTAAGATTGAGTATTTCTCTTGCCCAGGGATCCTGAGCACAAAATTGCCATCATCATCACAGCACACCACCCACCATAAGGCCAGATGTCCCAGATCCAGAATCACTGTATCACTGTATCACTGTCATCCCATTGTTTGTCGATGTATTCGAGCGGGCACGAGTAACATCTCCAGTCCTTCAAACCCTGAGATTTTAGCAGCCTCTCTTTACTCTTCTTTCCCAATGATTGGAGACTCTCTCAGGGTCAGGGAATGAGACCTATGGTTACTGTTTTTGGCATATTGAATACACCACGTGGAGCTTGCCAGGCTCTGTCCATGTGGGTAGGATATTCTCGGTAATTTGCCGGACTGTCCAAGAGAGATATATTATATATATATATACACACATATATATATACACACACATACATATATACATACATATGCATGTATATGTATATACATATGTATATGTATACACATATACATATATGTATATATGTGTGTATATGTATATACATATATGTGTATATATGAATATGTGTATATATGTATGTATACACATATATGTGTGTATATGTATACATATGTATGTATACATATTCATATATATATACACACATTATTCTCTATGATTTGTTGCCACTGTCTGAACTCCATCAAATATGGTGTGATAACTATGGAAAATGGGTAGGAAGTGTATAATTCTTTATAAAGGAAAAAAAATGGTAAACTACCAAATCCTAAATAATCAACAAAGCAGTTATAAAGGCCCTACTCATATTATTAAAGATTAAATGATTATTAATATTTTATAAGTTCTGTTTATATCCATTTTAACTTTTGTTTATTGTTTTGTTTTGCTTGTTATATCCTTCAGATTCTCTTTAGATCTTTACATTTCTTTTATCATACAACTTGATCTCCACTAGACAGACCCAGGGAGTCAGAGAACTGGTATTTCTGTTTCTGAGTGCAGGGAAGCACAAAGGTCTATAAACCTGCCTTTCATTTTATGAGACCAGGAAATAAGTCCCCAGAGTTTCATATCAAGGCCAGAACTGCCCCCAAAGGTTTGAAGCTGCCTCCCTGGCTCCTTCATGGGTTTGGCTGGATCCTTGGGCCCGGATTTCTCCTAAGTGTCTGTGGTTCCTGGAACACTGTCAGTCCAAACCCGTCAAAGATGCCAGTTTTTGTCTTGTTTTGTTTTCCTTAAGGCTGACTGGTGTGAACACATGAACAAAAATAAGGGGGAAAGAGCATTTCAGTTCTGGGAACGTGGCACATTTGTTCTACCTTGATTTGATTCCTAGAAATCATTCAGTGTAGGTCAGAGAATGAGGTTTTATTTCCAACTTTAATGCATATTTTTGTGTTTACTTCTAAGCAACTTCTGGGGAGTGACAAGGTTGAGGGATTGGGGAGGAGATGCCTAGGTAAATATCTTGCATGTTGGTCTCATTGTGAAAACCATTTATTTTTATTTTAATTTTCAGCAGAGGAGACCCTCTGTCTGCTCTGAGCAAAGACTTGCATTTTCACCCTAGCATGAAAAAGTGTTAGGACCCCCTGGCAGGACATATGGTGGGATGAATTTGTGGACACATAAAAAAAAAGAAAGAAACTGGAGTAAAAGATGAAAGTTAGGTATCTGAACTCCCAACAACACATATGTTCAAATCTCCAGGAGTCTGTGGTTTGAGAATCATTAGCAACTTTAAGAAATGGTGAAATACAAAAGAAACATTTTTAGTTCACAGGTAAAGGAGGAAAAATAATCTTCAAACTATGTCACCGGCAGCAGAGTTTTAATCATGTGCTTCCTGTGTGACAGAATTTCACAGGGAATTTTAGGCCTAAGGGGCCCTTGGGTCCTGCCTAGAAGTGTGGCTGCTTCAATTCTACCTGACAGGTCAAGGAACTGCAGAAGGTGGCAATTACAAAGTCTCAGTTGTTCACTGAGTATTTTGATTAATAAGTAAATACAATCTCTTGCAGTAAATTAATGAGAAGCATGAAAATTCCCAGGGAATTGGACAGACCTGTTGTCTGAGGATCACAGAGGAAGGCCTAAAGCCTGAGTTGAATAGAGCACAGATGTCAGCCAGAGTGGTGTGGGAAAACAGAAAAGAAGCAATGCATTGTGAAACTCTGTCCCTTTGTCAGGACCCTGCCTTTGGAGTGCTAGGAACTAAGGACAACTGAGGCTTAAGTCAAGTAAATATGGATGCCCAGGAGTAAATATTATTTTTATTATTTTTGAGTCAATTAACTCCCATGTTAGAAAGCATAGCATGAACTGTCTTTCTGTGTCTATACAAAAAAGGACATTGCTAAATAAACCATGCAGACAACATAAAGGAAAGAGAAAAGCAATTTAGGATTATTAGTGCTTGATGGAATTGAGTGCCCTCAGGGGCACTGTTGTGGGAGTGGCTCAATTAACCTAAGCTCCCTGTGGGAGGAGCAAGGCAACCCAATGTTATCAAACACATAAGCATAATGGAATATTACTCTGCCATAAGAAAAGATGAAGTCATGCAGTTTGCTGCTACATGGAGGGACCTGGAAAGTATCATGCTGAGTGAAGTTAGTCTTTGGGAGACAGAAACAAAATGATCTCTTTCATATGTGGACTATAAGGAAACATAATGAGGGAATAACACCCAAAGACAATGGAAACAAAAAAACATGAGAACTGGAAGTCAGTAGGAAACATATTACCTGTAGGGGCTAGGAGATAAGACAGAGGGGGGCAACTATAGTGGAAGGGAGATCAAACAGGAGAAAGAGATAGTATTGAAAGATGTGAAGTGTTACTTATGAAACCCTATTGGCAACAGTACAGTAAACTAGAATGCAAAAACATATATTTTTTAAAAGTACCCCTTATAGAGGCAGATTGATGGTGGGAGCCAAAGAGGAAAAGAAGAGTAAATTGGTGGAGGGAAGTGTGCATCGTTGAAGGTTTGATGTTGAAATAATACATTCCTGAAACTCAATTATGAATAACTTTAAAATTTCACAAAAATTAGAAAAAAAAAAGATATTTGAGCCTGGATTCCACAGCTTCAGGTTAGCATAACTGGCATCACACAATCCCTGGACCCTCTTAGGTAACCCCACCTACTTGGATCAGCAGCATAAGAGAACAAGAATTACTCAGATGTTTTATTCATGGAGAACTGCATTCTGTACTGATGTCAAAGCACATCAGTGCTTATAGGGGGTAACAATTATGATAGCGATGTTTATTATAAAGTTCAAATATCTTTATGAAATAATAAAAGGAGATCAGTAGATGTCTATTATGATTATAAAATGTATTCTGACTTTAGAATGTTATTGTTTTGTTTAAATATCTTATTAAATCAAAGAAATATAGCGTAATGTTCTAAATTCCCAAGGTAGTAGCCTACATTTATCACTGGGTTTTATGAACAGAATACCAGATACTTATTTGTTAATACCTTTGTTTAATTTCATTAAACATTATGAAACACAAACACACCCCAGTTCCAGAGACCTGTGCATCCACAATGCCGTCTGCCTATAATGTGCAAAGCCTAACATTTTCAAATTAATTTTCCTCTCTTCTGAATTTTCTATTTAATGGGATTTTATTTTCAAAAAAAAAAATCACTGCTTCTTACAAGTTATACTGATTTCACAACTAGGATTTTCCCTGCATTTTATCCAAATGAACTCTCCTTTAAAGGCCAGAAATATCTGACAGTCGAGAGTGCAAACCAAACATCCCAATCCCACAACACACTGCAAATTTAAGGAACTGGTGGTTTGCAGCCATAGACTCAATCAGCTTAGGATCAGGCCCACCTTGCCAATTCTGAGAAACAGACCATCTAGGGTCACCTGAAACTGCTTTTTGTTGGAATCTATCACATAGAACAAGGCTGGGATTGTTAGGGAATATTGAAGAGGACGGTGTCTGGAAGTACTGCTCTAGGTTGGCCAGACACAGGCCGCCCCAGAAATGTCACCTGGATAATAAGTGCCTGAACAGGTTGTTTTTTCCCCCACTGGAAACTCTGTCCTGTGCCTATGCAATGAATGCATTAGCCTTGGTTCCCCTTGGGTGCCCGTGCAGGGGGGTGCACATAACTGGCTGGGCAGGTGCTCTTTCAGGGCAAGAACTGGACAGAGCTGGTCACTGGCAGGTTTTATTCCCAGATTCCAAGATCCAACAAGTCACTGAAGAGTTCCCATAGTGGTCAACAGAGAGCCACCTGCCCCCAAGCATAGGAATTTCCAGAACTGTTGCTTTCTCACAGCCTACAAGCCCATGTGACTTGGGCCAGTTGTATCATGGCCAGGAAAATTCCTGGGAAGAGGCCAGGACAAGGTGAACACATCTGGTGCCTTCTAGACCGAGCAGGGCAAGTCATTACCTCTCCTGAGCAACTTTTCCAGCTGCAATGAGGAACCTGACAGCTGCCTGGGAAAACTAAACAAATAGTCACCACTGCCAACAACCCTCCCCAAGCCTTTGACTCCAAACTCATCTTCTTCCCTGAGGGATGGCCAACCTCTAATTCTGGCTAGGACCCTTTGTCTTCAGACCTGCCTAGCAGCATCCAGAGTGGACTGAGGCCTACATTGGAGCATGGCTGTGGGAAAGGCACAGAGAACCTTAGAAGTCAGGAGATCTGGTTGACTAAGGGCTCGTACTGGGAGTCAGAACCAGGTCAGACTCCCCACTCTGACCTTTCCCAGATGTGTCCATTTGTGGAAGAACACGGCCTTGGCTTCAGTAGCTGATCCTCTTGGCTTTTTTCCCCACATGGTGGTATGTCTGGAATCATACTCCTCTAGGGCCCTGGTTGGGGCTTAAGTCTGGTCATCCGCCCACTGCCCCTAGTCAGGCCTGTACTGTGATAAAGTACCAGCAATCTCACCCCCAGAATGTGCACTGGCAATGGGCACTCTGGCATGGCTCTAACTACCCCTGTGGCCTGTACAGGGGATGTTTGCAAGTTCTTATAAGAGCAGAACTTAGACAAAGGTTCTGGGAGAAGTGGAATCATGCTTTTTTCTTGTGGGTATCCTAGGAGGGAATGGTCAAATATCACCATTATAAAGAAGGGATGGTACTTGTAACTACTGGTATGCAAATATTGAAGTAAGATGGATCTGAATCTAAATAATGACTACTGGTGTAACTTTGAGTAGACCCAAAAAAATGCATAACCTTGTTAGCTGAATGTTGCTATCTTGATTTTAGAGAGCAACAAAAGATTCCAACGTGCTTATCTTCAACTTATTTTTCATTCAAAAACGTTTATCTAGTATCATCTGGTTACCAAACACAAATAATCACTAATGAGCAAATCTTTCTAAGTATTTTCCTGCATGTTATTAATAGTCTGCTGTGAGGGAATAGACAATAAGCGAGTAAAGATGGTGCTGAGGAATAGGGGGGGAAAATAACAGGAATCCATGGGTAAGACAGATGACATCTATAAACGCATAAAGTGAACCTGAGTAGAGACTAAAGGAGGTGAATATACCATCTAGTAAGTAGGCGGTGAGCACCTCTTAATACAAATAACCTCTGCCAGGGATGGCCTAAATTGTACCAGGAAAAAGAGAGTTGTGTAACTGAAGGGGGGAGAAAGGCATAGTGAAAGAGGTGCCAGGGATCAGTGGGTGCATACCTTTGAGATACTCAAGGATTTGAGAAAGGATGATATGATCAGGATAGGAGTCTGTCTTTAGACTGCCTAGCAGCATTCATTCTTGCTGCTAATGAGAGGTCACTGCACAGCATGAGAATGAGCCAGCTAGGGCCTTGTGCAATGATTCAAAGTGGTAGGTGGGTATTCATTGTACTAAGGTGGTGGTAATGGAAAGTGGTTGAATTCTGGACATATATTTAAGTGTCAAAATATGTAGACATTTAAACTGGGGGTTATGTTTTCAGCTTCCCTTACACTTAGGTGAATCTTGTTCACACTTATAATTCTGAGTTATTGACTTACCTGCAGGCTGGTGGTTCCCAACTGCAGGCTCCATGACTGCAAGCCCATCTGGCTCAACTCCATTCCATACTACCAAGTTCTGGGCTGACAGCACAGCTGTTGTCAGCTGGCTAAATGAATTGCATGAGTCACAAAAATCTTAGAGCCACAGACTTGTTAAAATAATGTGACATCATTGTAAAAAGTCAATATTAGTCTGAAGGATTAACTCAGAGCTGGTCAACTCTAGGGTTAGGGGTATAATGTGCTAGAACCAAGACTACACAAACACTCAGGGAACCTGCTCCAAGTAGGTTCAACAGCCAAGGTCACTTATAACTCCTATTGTGAGGAATCTTGGTTGAGGTTTTAAGTAGATGCAGATATGATGACTCTTACTAGTGTTCTTTACCATCTACGGAGTAGCAGGTATAGAGGGAACAAGACGTTTGCTACAAATATACTCTGAGTCTAATCCTCATAGGTTATGATGAGACTGAGCTTTGTTTTTTACAGCGGGGGGAGACTGACACTCAAAGCAAATGATGTGACTCCAACAATAGGGAAAGCAGAGAGAAGCAGTGGTCTGCTAATCCACTGGTGGTTTGGCTATCTCCCCATAATCAACGTGGGGCAAGTTCAAGCACAGACCTGCTAATCTTCACACCCACGCTTGTCCCAGGACACCACACTGCTGCATGCCATGGCCTCCCCCATCTTTTTTTTTTCTTCTGGTCTATCTGCTACCTAGCAACTGTATCTTGGCCACCCTATAAATAACCCAGGAGGTTCTGCGCCCAGGGGTGACATGGTCACATCTGCATCAACAGGCAAGCAGGCCTGGAGGACAGGCCATGTAGACTCAGAAATCAGGACTTTTGTGCTGGCTTCTTGTTTCCAGTCTGGTTGACGATGGAGGAGAGTGTGGTGGTGAGAGTGAAAGAATTGTTCTCTGTGTGCATGGAATTCTGTGTTGGGTTCACCCCCCACTCAGTTTTTTGCAGGACAGCCATTAAGAGAACTGCATCTGGCTTCTAGGAGGGTCTCTACACAGGTTAGGAAATGCACAAGGTGCTGGATCCTAGACAAAGCTAACAGGTTCAGGGCCTCTGTTTGCCACGAAGCCTGAGATGATCAGAATAAAGGTTTTCTTCTTAAGAGCTGTGAGGCAAATGCATAGGCCTTTGCAACAACCACCCTTATAGAAGTCTTTAAGATAAAATTCCAGGAAAACCAAGAAACCTTCAGAGAAAAAAGAAGTGCCCTAGGATCAGGTGACAAGGAAAGGCAAGTATATCCCCAGAGTTCTTGCCTATGATTAGTGTGATTACAATGGCCTGTTTTCCACTAACCACTGAAGCTAGGATTACACAACCCCTGTGTGCTGTGTTGGAGGGAGAAAAAGAAAGTCTGGGAAACACCAAGTGGTAACACTAAACATCAAACCATTGACTTTTATGTTTGAATACATGTCTTTATTAGGAAAATTATAAGTGCATATACATCTTTTCATTGGTATGACTTCAAAGTAGAAATAGTTGTATCTTAAAAGAAATTGTTATTTTTTTTAAAAAAAAAAAGCACACTGCATACAGGAAGCTGCCTTCTCCTGGACCATTTTCACATTATCTGGGAGATGCAATTTAAACAATACAAAATACAGTATTAATCACATTTAACACTGAACCCATCACTGCTAGAAACCGAGCATCCAGCGAGGCTGCAGAATAGCAAGTTTCCTCTGTTTTGTTTTCTTTTCTTTTTGATAAGGCAATGTCAAGGGTCTGCTTAGGCAGGCAATCTGGAGGTTTCCAGGGAGCAATTTCCAAGGATAGGAATCCCTCCAAGTGTATCCGTGGGTAGGTAGAATGAACGGAACCCACATCTCTCATTTGGCTGTATAAGGGTTACAGCACCCGGGAGAGATGATGCCCTCGCTCCCAGGAGGGAGTCATGTTGAAAATACCAGTGGTCAGAAAATGGCACTATGGAAGAAAAATATCGGATCCAATGAAAGGCTTAGCAACTCTGAACTTTACATGAGGTTGGAACCTTTTGCTAGTGCAGGCCTTCAGCTCCATGTGAAAGAGGAAAGGAGAGAAGAGGGCCTCCGCTGTGCCTCCTCGCTGGGGTCTCAGTACCTGGCAGGCACAGGACACAGAACAGTGCAAACAACACATGGCACAGATTCAGATTCCAACACACAGCATGCCTGAGAGCCCAGGTAGCCCCCTCCACGGACAGGGTCCTAATGCAAAGGCTGGCAGCAAAGAAGATTCTGCAGGTTCTTTTTGGAGGTTCTGGTTACAGGAAGCCCAAGGGAATGCCAGCAGAGGCAGCACAGAATGGGAGAACAGTGGGGTGACCCCTAATCAACCCAGGCACTTGATCTGTAATTTGAAAGCCAAGTGGGGGATGGGTAAACCTTTTCCTTTGCAAATGGCCTATTTGAATGCATATTTGCTTGAGCTGGGTAGTCTCTCCTAAAGAGCAATTTGCCAGAAGAGGAATTGTTACACAAATAATTTTCCCTAAAGTCTCTGGTCCCCTATAGGGTAAAAAACAAGAATGAATTTTTTTTACTTGAATGTAATTAAGATTTAGAGACATGCTTATTTTCCTAGAGTAAAAGATCTAATGGCTCTTGTTCATAAATTTGAACGGAAAATATTTTCAAATTTTCCATGAGATTTTTATTTTGGATAAATGGGAAGATAACACTAAACATTTAATATCCTATGCTTAATTTAGAATATTAGAATGACTGGATAATTTCAACACAGGAATTTGAAACCAGATCTGTATCCCTCAAATCAATAAAGGTAACTCCAGACTCTATTTTATCAATATATCACAGCTGGTTTTGGAATATGAAATGTTTTTTTCTGCTAAATTTGCCTCTATTTGGTTCCTACCATGAATATTAAGTCTAAAGGAATGTTTACTGAAAACCCTAAACTAGGTTCTATAATTCTACAAGATTATAAAATCTGAAAAAAACAAAACCCTTTAAGTTAGATTATTTTACTATTCTCACATGTTACAATGTCTAGTCAATTGATGCTTGCCTGTTGCTCTTTATTCCACTTTAACTTAAATTATTTTGCCCGGGATCTTAAATCAAAAGAAGAAAATGAGAGAGTGCAACTGAAAACCAATAGTTAAAATCTCAAGGGCTTATCTTTAAAAAAAAAAAAAAAGTGAACATTTTAAACAACTTGTGTAACTTTACAAACTGTTCTTGGTCCAAGGTAACACTCTAAATGCCAAAGTTTTTAACCCACTGTTTTTTGTTTTTAAAAAGAGGAATGTTTGGAAGCACAAGAACAGAAAGGCAACAGAAAAATATTCAGGGGGCACTGTTGCAGATAACAGAATGAAAAAATGAAAAAAATCAAATTAAAAAAGCAGTTTCAGATTTTAATTGGGAAGAAACATCTCAATTAAACATCCCATGAATTAACTATCCAGGATTGATTATTTCATGGATAGGGCTTGCAAAACCAAATTAAAGCTGACAATTTTATTTTCATGCTATTTCTAAAATGATGTAGGGTTCAAACCGTGAAGATAAATCTATAGCTCTAAAATAATGACTACAGAAATTGTGATGACCTTAGAGGTGAATACTGCTCCAACTCAATTCCCTTGGGCTTCATTGATCCACAATGGCTCTGTGATCAGGAGGGAATAGATATTTACTAGAATCATGGTAAAAAGCCTGAGAGGTCTTTCCTCACTCTCAGCCTTTACATACAAGGAACTCACAGTGCATGCTTTAAGGACAGTGGCTGTGAATGAAAACACAGGATGGACAACATACAATATTCCAACAAGACACAGACACACAGTGTTTTCAAAACTCTGTAACATGACACACTTTGATGTGCTTCTTGGTGCCAGGTTAAATTAAAGCTTTGGTCTTGAGAGAGTCCTGATCCAGGGTCATGGAGACAGTCGTGGATACACATGATGATGGATGACAGAGAGAATGATGTGAGAACGTGATGGGATGTGAAGAAGAGCTGGGATGAGGGCTGCGTCTCTATCTCACCCTAGTCTGGCCTGATGCTTTTGCTGGTCCCAGCTCAGGGAAGCCCTAAGGTGCTCACCAAAGGGGCAGACCTCGCTGTCAATACTTGGAGTGAGGGGAAGGGGAAGACCCTTCATGGCCTTCTAGATCAAAACCTCTCTCACCCCTTGTTCCACACAGCAGCCATCCCCAGGGTTTGCCCAGGATGATGGGTTCTGACACTTCCTGATGATTCTCCATCCCAGGTAATGTGGGCCAGGTTTCCTCAGTCTGAGGTCCCAGCCTGAGCAGCTCAGAGATATAAAACTCAGGAAGCTGGAGGAGATCAGGGATTCCATGGGAAAGATATTATAATAAAGCAAGTAAAATAACTAAGTTCCTATCTGTCACCAGTGACATTGGATAATCAAACTAAATGAAAAATAAACACCATATATCTTGCTACAAAATTAAATGGTGATAAGAAGGCAAAAACGTGCAAACCAAAGCCCTTGGATGTGTGTGGGGCCTGACTGGATGTGGGGGAGCCCCCGAGGCCTTTCCTAACACTGCTTTCAGACCAGGGCTCCTACTGTAAGGGTTCCTCAGGCGTCTGACCCAACCTGCGCCTCTCACATCTTGAACCTCCTGTTAACAAGAACAGAGGAAGATACCATTAAGGAGGGTTCCATCAGCGGCCAGGCCACATGTCTGAGAGGTGGAGCCCCGCTCCAGCAGGGCCTCCATGCCTGTCTTCCAAATTGCTGCCATAGTGGGACAAGCATTCTTTGAAGGACCTGAGCAGGGAAGGGTGTGAGAGCAGGTGGGGCTGAAGCAAAGGGCTGATGGAAGGAGGGGAGTGAAGATGGAAGGATGCAGCAAGCAAGGGCCAGACATAGGAGGGCATGAGAGTACACAGACACATGGCACATGGGTTACACAGGACAGAATGATGTGTGTGGCCTTGGGCCGGCAGATGGTTGGACCAATGGCCACCCTGCCCCAACACAGCCCAGACTCACTCTGAGCTAGGCAGCTGGTCTGTTCAACGTTGGCACCACCAATCACTTGCTCAATCTCCCACCAATACTCACCCACCCTGGGGGCCTCTCAGCATGGCCCCTGGGCTGGGTGC
Source organism: Sorex araneus (assembly GCF_027595985.1). Lineage (NCBI taxonomy): Eukaryota > Metazoa > Chordata > Mammalia > Eulipotyphla > Soricidae > Sorex > Sorex araneus. Next base: position 37,064,811 of record NC_073312.1, read on the forward strand.
AAGGACAGCAAGCAGCACAGGTATGCTGCTCACCTGGCAGTAGATTCCTGACGCCTGCCGAGTTTCTCCCCACAACAGAATGGAGGTGCATTCCTCTGGTTCTTCAAGGTGACCCCGTCTTCAGTGGCCCAATCTTCAGCAGGGCTGGGTTGGCCTGCTCATCAGACACAGTGAGGACCCAGGGCAAGAGAGCCATGGAAGGACAGGACAGGAGTTTCTTGACCTTTCCCAAATGGCAGGGGGAGACTCTCTGCACCTGTAGCTCCAGATCCCCTAGATGAGTGGAGGGGGGCTCCTCTGGGATGAGAGGGAGGGGGGATCTCCCTGAGCACTATAAGAAGTAATTCATTATCTCAGGGCTATAGTTGACCTTCTGCTACTATGAGGTAAACAGCTCTCCCTAGCACTGGGAAGGACCCTCTCCAGGCTCAGAGGTACAAAAAGCTAGGGAAACAGGAGTGACCTCCGAGGTGGTGTTGCCCCAGCCAAAATGCAGGGGCCCCTTGAGAGGTGGAGCGGGCAGAGGAAGTGGTCATCTATCCTACCCTAGAGCTGTCCTTTGGTGTTATGTGGCAGAGGGGCATATCTGGGAGACTTAGCCAGATAAAAGGGCAAACAGTAGGAAGCCAAAGTCTTTGTCTGCACTGTCCAGGGGGGAACCTTCTCCCAGGAGGGCAAGGGCATAGCTATGATCACCAAGGAACTTGTTAACACAGGAGGACTCAGGGCTGTGAGTCCCTGAATCTGACACACAGAAGACTTGGGTTCTCCTCCTGAAATCCATCCTCTCCATCCTCCAACCACATCATCCTTCTGCATAATGGAATCAGGGCCAGGGGTCCAGGGTGCATGTTGATATGGGATAGGGGTTGGAGAAAGAGTTCAGATGCTCAATATGTGATTGAAAGCGAGGTCTTGCTTCCCCATGTTTCCCTTCCTTATGTTCTAAATTATATACTCTTGGCAAGACGTCTCAGACACAGATTGGAGAGGGAGGAGGAGGAGGAAGAATTCCAACCACAAGAGTTTAAGCAGATAGTTCCCATGAATGAGGCTAAAGGCAGCTGCATCCCCGGAACTTTATCACACAGGGACATGAAGACTCTCAGGTCCAAGTGGGGAGAAGTTCAGAGAGGAGTTCCCGGAGCTGCAGATCCTTCACACAACAGCCCCACGTGCAGCTCTTGGTGACAAAAGCTACCAACTGGATTGTCTGGTGAAAGACTCCCTGAGAAGTATTTCCACATCCACATTCTCATCCCATGAGGTCTACAGAAACCCACCCTTACATGAGGTAAAGCAGCTGACACAGCACCAGGAAGAGGGGGCAGAAGCCTCATCCCGAGGCAGTGGCAGGGGGCCACCGCACCAAGAGGAATCATTGGTGAATGGCCCAGCCACAGCCCACTCTGCCCTGGGGAGTCCATGACGGGAGACTCGAGCACCAGGAAATTAAAGGGCAGCAGACACAGGCCCCAGACTGCTGAAGGCTGTCTGCGTCCGGCGAGACAACTGGCCTGTGCTGGCCAGGAGGCCACTCATCCTGGTCTCGGATGGAAAAGTGAACTGCCACAGTCTGGAGCTGGGTGAGCTCAGGAATCATCAGGTCCTCTAAGAAAGTGAACGCAGAGTGGAGGGTGGGGTGTGGGGGGAGGGGGTTAACACCCCAGGGGGATGCAGAAGACGAAGGGGCCATTCTGATAGTCCTATACACATGGAGCCCTATCCCCGTCTCTGTCAACTACCTCCTTCATCACTTTGCAGGCCAGGAAGGGCCTTTAAGAAAGCACATAAATACAGGAGCCAGTCTGGCCCAATGGGGTGACAATGTGCTGCCCCCATGGAAGTCTGAGTGGCCCCCCAGTAGGCCGCAGGTTGGCCCTGGAGGAAGGTGAGAGCGAATTTACAAAGCGCCGGCAGAGGCGAGAGCAGAAGGTACTGCGGTCCATCTGGAGGTGGCAGGGAACTAGATTTTCCTTTTCTGAGCAGCCTTTCTCTTCTTCTGTCGCTTCTTTTTTCCTATCTTTTCTCTTTTCCCCACTTTTTCTTCTCTGCGCCCCCTTAGACAGAATCAGTAGAACCATTAATAACGTTGAAATGAACAAGGGTCTGTCTCAGCCTGCACAATAGTTAACCCTGTCCTGAGCCTCAGGCCTGGAGGCCCCTGGGGCAAAGTGGTGTCCATCAGTAACTTCACAAACAAGACTGTTCCTGACTCATAAAAAATGGGAGCCAGGCTTCCACAACACCTGCCAACTGGTTACAGCAAGTGCCGATTTGTCCACTAGACCCTGGTTCCCACTAGTGCCAGAAGTTCCCATCAGGACACGAGGTTCCCACCTAACAGGGTGTGTGGATAAGCCGGCTGGGCTGTACTTGCTCCTTCTTTTCACCCCAGCCCACTGTCCTCAGGCTTCCTTACTTCCCAAGGCAGAGTTGAATTGTGCCCTTCATCTAAAGCATCTCTGCCTTCCAAAACAGAAAAAAAAAAAACCAAAAAACCACTTTGGGGACTGGGAGTTCCAAGGTTCCAAAAGCCACCCACGATTGGAGAAAGAAGATGGACCAACCATTTCTCCTCCTTTCTGAGGGCTTATGGACACTCAAATAATGACTGGGATTCTTCTGGAGAACGAGGAAAAAGCTGGTTAGCAGGATTTTATTAAAGCAACTGTCTCATGACTGTCATATTAAAATGATTAAAGCTGAATGGTATTTAATGATTTATGGAATAAGACCACCTGTTCTTGAGAGAGCTGTGTATTAACCATGGCCTGGAATTATAGGGTTTTTACATGGGAAAATGTAATAGCTGGATATTACAAGGCTTGAGTCTCCGCAGATTACATGGGGGGGATGTTAAGAGAACTTGGAAGAAGAAAGGGGAAGAAAAATTAGTGGGTCAAATATTATTATTCAGGAAACTAGCACCACCACTTCCATTGGGTTTTGAAAAAAAAAAAAACGATGCAAAAACTTGAATGCAGATTTTATCTGCTCCTGAGCCAGGCCCATGTGCTCACACATGAACTTGTTAGGAGCAATCTAAGGCACTTGACAAATTGGCCATTGAATCTTCAGAAACTCCAGAAATTTATGAGAGCTCCATATCTGACAATTCATGGATTTTATTTCAGGTAAATAAATCCCCAATTCCAGTAGAAGGGTTTATACCATGAAACAATTAGCATTTTATTGCTAGTGCATATAATGTCACATTTGATACAATTTTAGTACAAGTGAAAAAATACACTGTGACTAACATTAAAAAGCTGAAATCACATTTATATATCATTTATATTTCTTTACAAATTGCCAGTAGCTTAATAGAAAATTGTAACCTACTGACATTCATATGGCTCCACTTCAAATATATGAGTTGTTCGACTATAAATATATTCTGAATACATTTGTTTTCTAAAGAAACATTTTAAAATGTGCACAAAAAATATATATAAAAAAATGCCTTGCAAAAAGTTACAAATACCATCAGGCCCATCTGTGGATCACCATTATGCATGGAAAGTTCATCTTGCCAACATTTCTCATTGAAATATGAAACCCGGTTGAGGCTTCAGAGAAGGGGTTAGCTGCAAGAGGCTTGTTTATCCATTTTTTTTTTCACTTCTGATTTCAAAAACCTCAGAGTTTAGAGAACCTCTGTGGCGTACATAGGCTTCAGAGGCAATCACAGAAACCAAATTCCTCAAAGCAAGCACTCAGATTGAAACTCGCATCGGATTTTGCAAAGACTTGTCTTTTGTGGGAAGGTAGAGACTTGATCTCACCCGCTCCAGGGAGGGCCAGCCCCAGTCTGGAGGAGGCTAGAAAAGGATCTCACAGAGGGCCTGAGCCAAAGGGAAGGGGAGGAGATAGCGCAGGGGGAGGAGAGGGCTGCATGGAGGGAGCCCCAGCCATCACTCTCCTCCCTGGAGGATGCAGGTGCTTACAGGAAAGAGAAGCAGGAGTGAGATGTCAGCATGCTCTTGGGCGCAGGGGGCAGTAGGGAATGAGCAGGGCGGGTCTCTGTGCACAGTCCCTGATAACAAAGGCTTTTACAGGGAGCCCCACATCCAATCAGAACTCAAAAGAGGTGGCAATGAGCATCCTGCCCAGCAAGGGTCAGTATCTGAAAGTCATCCTAGGCCACACTTCCAGGACGGCGCCCCCAGCCTTGCCCCCAGCCTCAGAGGTCTAGAGGAGAATGACTTTTCTGTTTGTTTTTGTTGTTGGTTTTATTTATTCTTTTGAACTCCATGCTCCCATTATCTAACTGTGCTCAGATGCCCAGAGGAAGAAGAAGAGAAGCTACAAAACAAACCAAATACAGATCCTTGAAGTACTTATTGATTTTATAAGGAAGATGAGAATGATGGTGATTATGATGCTCATGAGGAAACTGACTGACGGGAGACACTGTTGGGATAACATCAGGTCTTAGAAAAACCCCAGTTCTAAAACAGTCAATATATGCAAGGGTCCAGGGCACAGAGGAATACAAGCTGTAGTACTGTACCATAGGCTATAAATGCAGTGGTCTACATGGTGGGCAAACCGCATCCCACTGGCAGGTCAGCGTGCTACCCAAAGACACACCCGGGCCACCCCACTCAGGCCTTCCTCCCCCACAACTTTGCCTTCCACCTCTCATATGGTTCTAGCTTTCCTCAAGTGGAGCTAGTGGAAAGTCCTTTGCGGCTGTTGTGCTTACTTGTTTAAAGCTTTATCCAGGTATTCCTGAATCCACTTCAGTTTGGGGTCAATGCACACTTGTCTGTTGTTGCTCTTCAGCTTTGCCCTGCAGGAGGAAAAGAGGCAACACTTGGCAGCTGATCCCCAGGAGGCATGCCTTTTAAGCTCTGTGCAGTCATCACTTTACCTGCACCAGCGCCTGGACCTGGGGCCCATCTGGCAGGCCCTGGTTTGTGAAATAGGAGGGTTGAGTGTCTGCAGGACTCTCAGGGAGGGAGGATCTGAGTTGGCTTTGAAGGATAAGTTACCAGGAGGGGGTCAGAGTGAAAGTATAGCAGGCAGGGTGGTTCTCTTGCATGCACCAGACCTAGGTTCAATTCCTAACACCAAGATAGTCCTCTGAGCACCACCAGAAGTGATCCCTGAGCACAGAGCCAGGAGTGAGACCTACTAGGTGTGGCCCAAACACTGAACACCAAAACAAACAACCAGGAAGTGAAGAGTGGAGCTGAGAATCAGCACAAACCAACCAAAGGATTAGAAGTACACAGAGGGGCTGGAACGATAGCACAGCAGGAAGGGTGTTTGCCTTGCACATGGCCAAACTGGGTTCGATTTCCAGCATCCCATATGGTCCCCTGAGCACCGCCAGGGGTAATCCTGAGTACAGAGCCAAGAGTAACCCCTGTGCATTGCCAGGTGTGACCCAAAAAGCAAAAAAATAAATACTTGGGAATACAAGGACTTTAAAGGGAGTGGCAGGGGCAGAATTTTAGTTGGATGAACCATCTTAACGGGACATGCAAAGCTGATTTTGGAGTGAACCTTGAAGAGATCCACAAAGAAACACTTCAACAGTCTGGAGGATGGGCTGGGGGGAGGGCAGTGAGGGAAAGACAGACTTTCCCACCTGCCACCCAAGGGTCTCTGAAGAGAACCAAGGCCAGCTAATGGCGAGGGACACCCACCAGAGTCAGCAGGCAGGCAGACAGTCTATCAAGTGACTGTACCTGCAAGGGTGTGGCTCAGAGAAAGGCAGACCAAGTACCAATCTGGATACTTTATGGATATTTATGAATTTTATTTACCCAGATTTATATTTGGCCTCTTTCCAGGCTAGCAAACCAGCATAATTTGTATTGGAAAGCAGGCCCGTGCTAGCTGAATTCTACATCTTAGAGAGGAAACTTGCCAAGGAGAAATAGTACTTTGCTATAATAAAACTAAATGGCAAGAAGTGTTTATCTTATGGTGACTTAAAAGTCACAAATGCACTCAAGGGAGCAAAGACTAGGAAGACAACAAAGAATTCAATGAGGGAAAATAGCTGGTGTGGGGCGAAGTCTCCACAGTGGCAGCTTTTATTCTGACGGCTGAGCTGCATCCCATTGTTAGTATTGGGATCTTTCCAAGGTGAGTTCTCAGGGGAGACTCCACGGACTCCCTCCCCAGTGCTGACATATGACCATGATGACACTGGCTATGTGCTAGGGCAGACACAGGCCTGCCGCTGCGTGTGGCTTTCTTCCTGCACCTCATCCAGTCTCTTGCAGCATGTAGGGATGCTTTTACTTCATTGTGCTTCCCACACAGCTCCCATCAACACCAGTAGAAAATAAAACATCTTGTGTGTTGTGTTTGAGAAAGTGTCATTGAGTTGAACAAATTGAGATTTACCCAATGATTAAAAATGATTTCAACTGAATTGGGGTTTCTGTTCTCTGATCAAGGATTTATTTCAAGCACCAAAGTTTCAAAATTAGTAGAATAGATAGAACTGGGACTAGCAAAGGGCTGGTGAACCTACTGGACTCCAGAGAAATTCTGATGAAGCCCAAATGCAGAGGCGCCCAGCGGGGTAGCCATTTCCTGTGCTTGAGAAGAAGAGACTGAGACTGCACAGGGGGGGAAGAGTGGCTCTGAAACTCCAGCCTGGTGGGACACAACTCTGGTCAAACAAACAGCTGCCTCTAATTATGCCAAGGCCACGGCTGCACACTCTGCATGTGTCATTGCCCTGGAATAGGTCTGTGTGTGAGGCATCACTAGCTCATTAGATGTGCATCCTTCCAGGGTGGTGTTCAGACTTACACAATCTGGAGGGCGCAGTTGGGAGTGCTGAGGATTTTGAGATGTCTGACATTGGCTCTGGCCACGTGGCTCTCGAAGAATCGGCAGGGACATCTGTAGCTCAAGCTGACAGGTTTCCCTGGAAGAGGTAAAGAGAACAAAGCAAAATGTTACCCTGCCTAGCCTAGGGATGCAAATGTGCCTGTGTCCTTATCCTAGAGGAAAGGTGGGAGAGTGGTAGGATCACATGGATGGGATAAGCCAGGGCTGGCAAACACCTCCTTGGGCAGCATTGTGAGCCCTCGGTGGGCTCTTCCATTGCACCAGAAGGCTAATCTGCAGAATGTTGGGGGGGGGGCGGGAGGAGGAAAATGAAAAGCAGAGGCTCTCCTCCCCCTCCCCCTCTTCCCTCCACCCCCAACCTCAGGTATCCTAAAGTCAAGGGAGTAATCGCAGGAGACAATTTTTCAGGTTGAGGTACCATACCTTGAAGTCTAGCTATTCTTTGCAAAGAGAACCCCAGGGGGAAAACAAAACAACCCCTTCTTACTCAAGAATGGGGGAGAAATAAAATAAGGCTCAAGCTTCCCAGCTCCCAGCTCTGCTGCTCTGGCACCACCTCAACTCCTGGGAGGGTACCCTCCCCCACCTGCATTCTCTTCTCAAACACCCGCATATTCACCTTAATCCCAGGCAACCACAAAGGAATCCCCAGAGGGCAGGCCAGGAGCCCACCTTCTCCCAAGCACTAAAGTGTGGAGATCAATAGGGCTGGAGTCAAATGTGGCTCCCACTGCCGGTGCAGAGATGCTCTAGCCTCCTGGGTTGTATTACAGCTTTGTTTGCCAATTGGACAATTTGCAGAATGCTATAATTGACACTCATTAGTGTAAATTAGCAGAGGGCTCCTGCAAAACCCACCATTCAACCTTTAAATCTAGAATTGCAAGCCCTGAGGGGGTGCTGGGATTGACGTGTGTGTGTGTGTGTGTGTGTGTGTGTGTGTGTGTGTGTGTGTGTAGATTTTATCCAAGCCCTCCTAATACCCCCAAATTATTTGTGTGTCTGTGTGTGTGTGTAGATTTTATCCAAGCCCTCCTAATACCCCCAAATTATTTGTGTGTCTGTGTGTGTGTAGATTTTATCCAAGCCCTCCTAATACCCCCAAATTATTTGAATTTGTGGATCCTTTCATCAGGGATTAAACATACGTCTGAGAATACTTAGCTCAGAGATTAAAAAAAAAAAGAAGAAAGAAAAGAAAACTGTGCTGTTTACAGAGCTCCCAAAAGAGTCCTGATGGTTCTTGGGGGAAAATCAAAGGAGGTAACCTGTGAGCAAGGGATCTTTCAATAAAAATCTAAGGCTAATTCAGCTGGGAGATGGTGCAGCCTGACCACTTAATTCCCAGTGAGCAAACTCAGCACCCTGTAAAGCAGGAAGGGAAAACCTAGATTTCAAGGTGCTGGAGGTCTCAGCAGGGCACTGGAGAGAGAGCACCAGGGAGGACCTTTTTCCTTTGATCCCTGACCTATTCCTTTCCAGCAAGCTGCTGCTAAGGACTAGCTTCTGCACAGCTGCAAATGGGAAAAGTCTGCACGTAGCACGTCACCAGGGACCTGGGTAATGGAAGGGACAGTCTCCCCTTTAGGCAGGGAGCACAAAAGAGGCAATCTTGCCTGGGACTTTTTTTGGACTTATACTGACTTGAGCAGACTGGACAGGTGCAACCACTGAGGAGAGGCAGGATGGGTCTCAAACCCAAGGCAGAACAGCAGCCAGCCAGATGGGTCAGCGTGAATGTCAGAGGGGTGGCTGGTGGGAACTGCTGTTCCCCATTGAACCCGAGAAGCTGTTTAGGCTCCAATAACCAATCAGGAGAGAACTGATTGGGAACCAGAGACCTTTTGGGGCTCAAAGAACTGACTTTCTCCCCCCCCCCACTTCTTTGGTTTTACTCCTTCTGGGATAATTCATTTCTTTCAGACAGTTCCTATCTATTCTTGATTGGAAACCCAGTTGCTGGCCTTTCAAATGGGTTACTTCATGGTTTTAAAAAAGTGACAGCTCCCCAAATGCTCTTACCAAGAGCACCTGGTGCTACATGGGCCGGGCGCCCTTTCCTTTAGCTTTCTGCAAGTATTAGGAAAGTTTATAACTTGGATGTGAGGCCGTGTACAGGCAAGAGGCCTGATCAGCCCAGATGTTACACGGAGTTGGGACCTGGTGAACTTGGAAGTGTTTCAGAGTCTCTCTCAGAAAAATCTTCTCCCCTTGAAACAAACAGAAATGGGGCCCCTCCAACCAATGTGCTTCATGGGCTTAAGCCCTGAAAATCCAAGGCGCCCAGGACCCCAGCTGTTTGGCTGTGGTCAGCTAGCAGAGGGAGAGCAGGAGCTGAAGCTGGAGCCTCGGTCTGAATCAGGATGCCTTGGAAGCTTAGGGACAGAGGATGGGGCAAGAGGACACACAGGCTCCTGGAGATCCAGAAGCACACTGAGGTCTGTACATGTAATGAGAAGCAGGCCAGTCTCAACCCGGCTGATTCGCTAGGCTGCCAAGAGGGCAAGTCAGAGGGATGAGCCATCAAGCCTTCTCAGGGTGGGGATTTTGTGGATGAGATCCCTACTTTTTCAGTGCTCCTTTAGGCCAATTTTGTTTGCAACTCTAGAAGCAGAGGGGGTTGGGGGGGAAGCATCTAGGATCAGCCTCATTTTCCCTGAGAGGTGCACAAAGACAGTCTCCCCAAAATCTGCAACTGTTCAGTGCCCAAACCACAGTCACAACCTGGTTTCTGGAGTGGATACAAAAGCTAGGACACTTTCACAGGCAGCATTTGAGAAAAATTAGAGCTTGCCATTGATGGTTGTTCTTTGCCACTCTAAAGAACAGCTCTCAAGAAAGCTTTCTGGAGCCAGCCTTGAACCCCATGCCCGCTCTCCTTTTTGGAGCCCACTAATGCTCGTTCACCTTAACCCTACCAACTTTCAGACCTGGACAAAGAAGGACACAGCAGCTAGTCTGGGGCTGGAACTTAGCCTGACACTCCTATGTTGGGGCTCTGCACAGACCACGGCTGCACGCAGAGTTCCTAGCGTCCTTCAACCCTTCACATGGGTTGCTGGAAACTTAGAAGCCCAAATGCGCCTTGCAGCCCTATCAACGCGGGTTTACTTTGTGTGTTCAGAGACAATAGTTTATTTTGGTTTGCAGCAGGGGTGTCCTGTGACAGGACAGAGAGATTTCTCTCGTGTTTCAAAAGAAAGAGGATAGAGAGAGGGGGAAAAAAAGTTCTCTCCCTTTCCCAGTGAAACTGGACACCCGTTTTCCCAGTGGCCTAAGGCCTTGGTGATTGAACTTTGCAGCAGCGCCTTTACCGGAGAAGAGCGCTGGCTAGCCTGGCTGCCCGCTTGGCCAGCTATAGAGACGCAGGTTTGCAGGTGTGTTGGGGTGGGGGGTGGGGGCGCTGGGAAGAAGCATGCAAGGCTTGCATAACCACCGATCCTCTCTAGAGTTACCAGGAAAGCTAGGGTGTACTGACTGGAGCCGCGCCCGGGTTCACCGCGTCGCTGCGGACCGACGCCACTCTGTGCAAAAAGCGCGCGGTGGGGTTGGCGGTGCAAACCCGACAGCTGCTCAGTAAACTTTGGTCCGGGACCAGCGAAGAAGGAAATAGAGCTAGTACCCTGTAGGTGTGGACGGAGAGTCTCTCGTAGCGGCACCGCCGCGACCCGCACTGCCGATAGGAGAAACCTCCTCTCCCACCTGAGTGCCGGTCCCTGCTCCAGCACCCTGAGAAGCTGGGTCTCCGAACCAGGCTCGACCTGGCAATCCTTGCAGGGAGTGCAGGCAAGGGTACAGCGGTCCGCAGTTCCCAAATTCTGCTCCGCATTCCGCGACTCCCCGCGCCGGCTCAGAACGCACCCTAGACTCGCTCCCACCGGGATAATCCCGCCGGCCCGGGCGCTGCTGTCCGCTCCCTGCCGGGGGAGTCCCATCTTGGGGAAGGGATGGTGCAGCCGGCTGCGAAGCCCATGCACGGCCGGTGCTGCCGGTGGAACTTGAAACGCAACACCCCAAGGCAGTGCGCCCTGCGAAGTGGGCAGCCTCCCACTCCAACGCAAAGCGAAGCGCGCCAAGTTGCGGGGGCGGGGGCCGGGGTCGGTGCGCGCCGGGGGGCAGCCGGCGCGCACCAACGAGAGCCCCGAGCCCCGCACACGCCTTCGCAGCCGAGCTCACTCACCGTCGCTGAGACAGAGCGCAGCCAGCACGAGGGTCAGCACGGCGACGACTTTGGCATCCATGGCACAGGCGGGCGGCGGGGCTGCACCGAGGCCAGGGGCGCAGGGGACGAGGCGGTGGAGAGTGAAAGTGCGGCGGCGGGAGGCGCGCGCCGGCCACTTTAGAGGCGAGAGCCGCGCGGGGCGGGGCGGGCCGGGGCGGGGCGCTGAGAGGGGCCAGGGGCGGGCCGGGAGTCGGGTCTCTGTCGCTGCACCACCCGCTTTTGCAGCTTTCCTCCCCACCCCGACCCTGCTCGGTAGGTTCAACCTGCAGCTAGGAACCCAACGCCCCACAGGGTGGGATTGGACGGGGCGGCTGTGGTTCCCCGTATGCAGATGGACAAATTGAGTTCCCCGGCGGCTGCCGCTAGACTCGAATCAAGGAAAAACCAATGAGATATACTGGTCCCGGCCATAAGAGCCAAGGGATCTGCAGGACCCCCAAGTGTCCCGATTTCCGAGCACGGACGCACAGCTTGGCCGCAGACCCAGGCTCACCAAACTCTAGACTCGAGAGCGCGGGCTAAAGAAGAGACCTGTTGGTCTCTGAACCGCCCTTTTCTCGCCGGTGAACCCGGCTCTCTAACGGGAGACTAAGTCAACCTGTAAGGTTCTTTGTGCCTCTGTTCTGGGGACTGTGAAATGTGCTCATCGAGTCCCCACAACCCTCGCAGTGCATTTCGGGGAGCATTGTCTGAGACTCCACTGCCTCCCACCACCCACCTACTCCTGCTGGCGTTGGAGACGGACTCTTCATCAGTGTTCAATAACTGGAAGTGAGAAGAATTTGTCCTTAACCTCAATATGTTCTCCCTCTCAGGGAGTGCCCTAGAGACCCAAAGCGATGAAAAGCGAACCCTTTTCCCTGTTTCCCTCCCTCAGGGAGGTGATCCTGGGTCCCTCTGACCCAGGGAATCCTTTCAAGTAATTATCACTCCAGGATAGGCGTCCAGTCCTGCCACAACCCCCCAACAGGACCCCTAGGTGACTAGATCTCTAAATCACTGGAACAAGAGCACATGGGTGGTGGGTAGAACAATCTAGTGACTACAGGTTTTCCGGCACTGCCAGGCAGTGGAACAGGTCCTGTTCCTACCTGCGTCCAAGTTGCTGGTAAGGGAGGGGATAGACAGATGTCTGTCATCTAGGGGTCCTAGAGTCCTGACTGAGGGGGGAACGGGCGAGCCCTGCATCTCCAATAGAGGACTGGTAGAAGCAGGTGAATGGTTAGCCCAAAGCATTCAGATTATAGGAATTTTGTCAATGTAGATAAATATCTTTTGTCCCTTTTCCCAAAAGTACTTTTGCGTCCAATTAGATGAGGCTGAACTATCCTCCTATCCATTCAGCCCAGGACTAGTACACTTTTAAGAACTTTTCCTGAAGCCGGGAAACCCACTAACTTGGTCCCCGCCCTGAAAGATCTAACAATCCAGCCGAGAACACCTTCTCTGGCTTCAATCTTCTCTTGGGAGGTCCTGATGGGCACCGGCTGCCTGCGGACTTGGCTGATTGTGGAGGCTGAGTTCGGGCGCCCTCAAGTGGTAAAGTCTGTCAACCCCTTCTTCCCTCTCGGTCCTGGTGAATCTCAAACTCAAACCTTGGGCAGCCAGGTGAACCTGCCAGAGGCCAAGACACAGGGGCGCCCCTAGGTGCCTGAGGCCAGGTAGGAAACAAACAAAGCCTCGCCCAAAGACTGGTCAAAACAAAAGACAGAGCTTCTAATTGCTTTTTGCAACACAATCTGGTGCTGCCCCTGGCTGAGGGGCACTCAGCCAGTAGATACAGTGACTGAGAGGGGTCCTGCAGGGACTGGGGCTTAGGGAAAGGAGTGGGGGTGGGGCTCCTGCCTTGTCATGCATCTCATTGAGATGATCCCAGACAGGCCCATGTGCTTATCAAGCACTTTCTATGTGCCAGCAGAATATAAATATTCGATATACAGAAATTTAAAAAAGCTACTGACCACTCCACCACACCCCCCAGAACAAAGCACAGCGTTCAGTTGTAAAGCTATTTAATTTGGAGATGGGTCAGGAGACTGTCACACACAGAGGTGCTCAAGATTAGGAAATCACTCCTGGTGGCACCTGAGTCTATATGTGATGCAGGGTTAGTTATGGAAATGAAACAGGGGTCACTACCGGCCACAACCAAGGTAGGCACCTTAACCTCTGGGTGTTCTTTCCAACCCCAGGAGGCTAATTTTAAAACTTGATACAAACCCCAACTGAACTCTGTGCTCAGTCACAGAGACACCTCTCAGATTTAGAGCTGCGGAGTCAACCTCCCTTTCCCCTCTGTTCTCTAGTTTGGCTACTTACTCTGCTTAAAAGGCCCCACCTTTCTGCCAGGGCCTCCTATTTTTACCAAGTCCAGTGCAATATTTCCTCCTTGTGAGGTATTCTAGATCCCTGTCACACTGTTCTCAGAGTTGCTGCTCCTCGGGGACACCCTGTTCTTTAGGAGTTCATGGTAAGAGAGAGCAGGGTCTGACTGGTGAGTTAAATGGCAAGTTCATCCTCATGGTCCAGTAGTGCCTTTAGGGCCTTGGTGCCCAGTATACGGTTTCCCCATGACTCTCCACCCAGCCCAGGTTCTTCACATCTTCAGAGTTCAATGGTTGAACTTTCCAGGAAATTCCTTAACAGAGGTTGAAGTCTTTGTGAGCACTTATAGAGCTCAATAATCTTCCAATGTATAAAAAGAAGTTTGGCTTTAAGTGTTAATCTGAAGACATTATCATAACGATATGAAATGATATGTATATTTTAAGTGGTAAAAGTATAATATATTAAATAAAATATTTTAGATATTGTTCAGAATTTAACATTTCAGAAATCAGTTTTGATTATTGTTTTTTGTGTTTATTTTGATGGCCCACATGAAGTGGCACTCAAGGCTTACTCCTAACTCTGTGCTCAGGATCACTCCTCTAGCTGCTTGGGGGTGCCAGGGATCAACCAGGATCAGCCAAGTGCAAGACAAATTCCTTCTCCCTCTGATCCATATTATTTGTTTTTAACGTAAGTATTTTTGGTTTTTGCTTTTTGGTTCACATCTGGCACTGCACAGGGGTTACTCCTGGCTCTGCACTCAGAAATTATTTCTGGTGGTGCTCAAGGGAACATGGGATGCTGAGAATTGAACCTGGGTCAGCTGCGTCTATGGAAAATGCCCTATCCGCTGTACTATAGCTCCAGCCCAAGTAAGTATATATTTTTTAAATGTAGCATGGAATATAAAAAGGTAAGTATATTTTTGAAATTTAGTATATAGTTCGGTATATAGCAAAAATCCAGGCATGGGTGCACAACCTAGAGTTTGAAAGAATTGTCCAAATAAATAACTTTTTTTTGTATTTTGGTATTATTTGATGGTAACTCTCTTTTGTAACAAATGATTTAGTACCAAAGTAGTAAAATACAGTCACCCAAAGAAGGTATGATATCTTTATCATTCTTGAACTCAAGGTGCTTCTAGAGAAAAGGGGTGCTACCTCCTAAGGAAAGATGGAGGGAATATGCAGTCCCTACCTGGCCATGTATACCCTTCATGCCAATCCCAAGTCCTCCCTCTCCCAGATTCTAGTTTAGGTCAAGGGAAGGGACACACATCCAGGAAACTTCTGCACAGTCACCCACCTTTGCTTTCCCATATTTAACATCTCATTAGGTTTCCTAAGAAGGCAAACTACTTGGAATCAGATGCCCTTTGAGAAGGATAAATCCTTAGAGTCTGAATCATCTGTGAAATAGGCACATAAACTCTAAATTATTGTGGTGATTTACTAAGTGTGAAACCACTTGGCACAGAGAAGTTCCTTGGAAAGATATTTACACAGGACTTGAGTTCGCCTTCTCTGATTTATCCATTTTGCCCTCACAAAGGCTGAGTTTACAGCATGGCTCTAAGATTTCAATTTGAAGGAGCTGGAAGCTTAGAGAAGTTAAAAGAATTGGCTAACATAGCAGCCAGCCAGGGGAAATCAAACAAACAAACAAACAAACGAAATCTCCTGCTTTGGGATCTAACATCTCTGAAATCTTGAGCTGTGAAGGCTATGAAAATGTAGACAGGGGGGCTAGAGTGATAGCACAGCGGGTAGGGCATTTGCCTTGCACGCAGCCGGCCCTGGTTCGATTCCCAGCATCCCATATGGTCCCCTGAGTACTGGCAGGAGTAATTCCTGAGTGCAGAGCCAGAAGTAAACCTTGTGCATCGCCAGGTGTGACCCAAAAAAGAAAAAAAAAGAAAAGAAAATGTAGACAGGGATTAGACACATCCATGGTTGGTGTCTATGACAACATCTGTGGAACTGGCCATGGTTTCCTAGAAAACATCTAAATGTTGCTCAGGAGTCAGACTTCTGGATTCAGAGACTTTGTAGGACCATAATTGGTTTTGGAGTCACACACAGGCCAGGCTCACTCAAGGTGATTGTGCATATCCAGAAAGCTGGCATCTTGTCTTTTTATTTGCTGAGTCTGGGAGACTCCTGAAGTTTCTTCTTACCATGATGAACTAATCCTCTTCCACCCTTATGGACCGTCTGTCTGGATCATGGGGTCCTGTGAGCAGAGAATTTTTATTTTCTTGTTCTAGGAAGTGGTAATTAAAACAAGGTAATGATCTTTTTCCACTTTCCTTTCTGAGAATTTTAGTATCACATATCAACCAAACCCCAAATTTTCAGCAATACTCTTGACTATGTTTGAGAGATGGAGACTCAGATCCCATCTTCTCAGCATTGCCACCTCTTCTCTCAGGCAGATATTTCTGAATTCCTGATATCTTACTTTATTTCTGTTTTAGGTGGCATGAGAAAAGGAGGAGTCATCATCCCAGAAAGAAGCATCTATTATATGAACAGAATCCTTCTTTGGAAAGTTCTATGTATAAGGAATGAGGTCAAGAACTCCTGTAAGTGATGGAGGGAACTCTGAGGCTACTTCTCTCTAATCATAGAAATAAAGGTTACTCTTTCAGAGAAGGAGCATGCAATCCTTTGTTCATCATATGAACCTGTGGATGTGAATCTGGAGTTTTACTGCACAGATGCACTGACTAAGAGCTGCCAATAAAGGCTTTCAAGGCTTATCATAAAGGTTAGCTCTCTTGATAGCCTGTACTAGAGGGTGAAGTACAGGTAGACTGAGGAGGAGTACCCAGAACCTTTAAAGTACCATTCATCCATTCCATTTTTTAGAAGCAGACTGAACAAGTTAAACAAGTTTATTATTAAACATCATTTTGGTTTGAGGATGATTTGCCAAATAAGTAGTTCACTATTAAGGTGATTGTTTTTAATAATACAGATCAGGTCACTGATTGGGAATGTTCTCACTGACTTCTAGGTTCTGCTCTCTTTTTTTTCCCTTAAGTTCCCAAAATGAATTTTCTGTGTTTATGTTGCTGCCTTTTTCTCAATAAAGTATCCAAGATTTACCTTATTACCTGTTTTGCTACCAAGAGGTGCTCTACTTCTTTCATAAGCTCACTAATCCTTCTCTTTTTCCATCCATTCACCCATTCAATTATTCTTTACCCTACATAGCCATCATCCATCTACCTATTCATTTATTTACCCATTCATACATGTACCCATATATATACCCTTCTGCATCCACACCCAGTTATTCATCCAATATCATCCTTACATCTACTCACCTACATGTCTACCTATCCACTTATTAATTCATGTATCCATATCTCCATAATATATCCACCCACCCACTCATTTCACCAAGCTATCTTTTAAATGCCTTGCATGCGGCTGAGCTGGGTTTGATTCCTCTGTCCCTATCAGCAATCTGGCAAGCTACCAAGAGTACCCCACCTGCACAGCATATCCTGGCAAGCTACCCATGTCATATTCGTTATGCCAAAGACAGTAACAACAAATTTCACAATGGAGACATTACTGGTGCCCGCTCGAGCAAATCGATGAACAACGGGACAACAGTGCTACAGTGCTATCTTTTGAACATCCATCCATATTTACCTTCCATTCATCCATGCATAAATATGTATATAGCCTTGAGTACTCATTCATCTCTGCTGCTATCCTTCTATCCATGCATCTATCTACTCATATACCTGTATATCCACTTATTAATCCATCCAACAGTACATATGCCCACAATTCCAAACTTCAGCCTATGAATTCACCTAATTCTATTCATCCACCCAGTTGTTCAGCCAGCCAGCCAACACAGCCAGAAAGCCAACAAGCCTGCCTTCTCTTCACCCATCTACTGACTCTCCTTCACTTATTTCATGCCAATATTCTTATGGTACTCTGCCTGTGGGACATGTTTTTGGATACTAACAGAAATTCGTGTCTCCTGCTTTCTAGAAAACATAAGCAGAAGAATCAATCATCAAGTATCTCAAACTCTGAAGCTACATAATGAATTTTTACCTTTAGACATTTCTAACCTCTCAATGTTCTCTTGATTGAAAGAACAGTTTCTGTGAAAGGCAGGGGAGGATTTCTGGGGAATTCCCACCCAGGAAGGAACTGAGGTAGGAGGGTAACATCTGAGAACACTTTCACCCCCATCCAATTGCCCATCTCATGATTTTCTTCCTTAAATTAAAACAAAGAAAAAGCAAACCTTTATTTCTCTGTTTATTCCTCTGCATTTAATGAGCAGTTGTTAACATGACTGAAACCATCTGATGATTTTTGCCAAATGGAAAAATCTCCCAACAGGGGCAATAAAACAAATATTCAGAATAGAGTGAGGCAGTCATAAAATGCATTGCCCGATAGTAAACAGAGGTTATTGGTGGTGATGTATTACCCCTGCCTGGCAGCTTTCAACAAACTTTTGAGATTCCAGGAGGGGATTTGACCCGAGGCAATATTTACTTCTGTGGCTTCTTCGGCAGGTCAATGTGGGTATAATTCTGTCTACCAGTTGACTGGAGTTGAGGTTTTGAGCAGGAAGCCCAAACCCTGAGGGCTCATAATTCAGCAGGAGGCAGGCACCCCCTGCCCAGAGTATGCCAAAAAAAGCACATTGTAGTGTCCTGGTTGGCTGGGTGAGTCTCTGCACACCCGGGGCCATTATCAACAAAGATGGCCTACTTGCTTAGTTCCTGGTCCAATAGCACCACCAGTTGGTGCAACAGTCCCTGCATTTTTTATATTTATGAAGGCCCATTTTCTTTGGCGCACTTTGCTGAGGTAGTACTCTAAGCTGCCTTATGAACCTTGGTAGAAAGAGCTCATAGAGTTGGAAATTTTCTTTCTTATAATGTGAAAGGAAGTAAAAACTAATTGAGGAGGATAGATATTCATTCTCAGCAAACAAGCACCAAGCTGACATGCAAAGTGACAGTAATTTGTCTGTAGCCAGGAGACAACTGAGGTCTGCCCCAGTGTCACATCTCAATGGCTGCACAGAAGCATCGCACAGCCAGCTCATTGGAGGAACTCTCCAGCAGCGTTCAAGAGAAAGCGCATTATCCTACTCCGTTTAAGAGGCAAGGCTAAAGGGAAGAGATTTGCACAGAAAAATGGGACCATAATCACCAGGTCTAGTAATTTGCTGTGAGAGGTCCCCAAACTCCCACCCCCAGGCACTGCAGAAGCTAAAATATGGCGGCAGGGGAGGAGGGGTTGAGGGGCGGGGCATGGGGAGGATGCAGCCGCAATTCTCACAGGTATTTTTTCTCTCCTTCCAAATTGTAGTGATGTGGGGGAGTAGTTTTACCTCCATTTTTCTGGTAAAGAATCCAGAGCCCAGAGACTTGAGGGGAGGCCACTCAGGAAGTGGGTCCTGGGAGCTATCAAGCTGTGAGACTGCTGGAAGAAGCTCTCAGCAAAGAGTAGCTCAGGAGAGTCAAGTCCTGTCTTCTGCGTCCTTCCATGATTTGACCTCAGAAAGACATTGGATGAACAATTCCCTCCTGGCTGCTGCAGGTCTCCTTGTGCTTCTGAAGCCTCTTGGGGAGCTTATCAGCAGGTGCCTGTGTATAACCGGTTCCTGGATCAGAGATGAAGTTGGAAAAAAAATGGCTTTGAGGCTCCACTGCTCATCCCTACCCCTGGCAGCTTTTAGCTTGGCCCCTCAACAGGCCAAAGGGGAGTTTGTTTTGAGTCAACTCCCACCCCTGGAATTTGAGCAATCAGAGTTTCGGAGAGACCCAGCCAGTCTGCAGGTCCGGGGCCTGATGGGAGATGGAAGCAAAGATAAATTGGTTTTTGAACACGGGGTCAGTTCTCCATTAACATTGGGGGAGGGTCAGGGGGAAAGGCTTAGGAGGAAGGGCAGAGGCTGCCCTGAGGTCCTAGGAGGGAGGACACTTTTGAGGCCCCACATTTTTCAGGAAGAGGATACTCAGGAACAGAACTCCATTCCAATTCCAGGACACCAAGGAGAACCGTGAGGGCGGGGCCAGGTCCCCAAGTGGCTGTCACCTGTTCTGCTTCTGTCTCCCAGGCTCCCACAGAAGTGAGACTCCCTCTTCCCTTCCCCCACTGAGCCTGCCCAGGTGTGTGCTATCCTTGCAGCACAAGGGGCCAAGGGATAGCCAGGGCTGTGAGCAGCTGGACTGATTCTGGGAATGACAGAGGACCAAGAGGGACGGGGAGGGAGGCAGGGGTTTGTTTATTCAGAAGGAAATGCTTCATGTGTGCAAAATTTGACCTCCATCCCCCAGGTGGCCAGATGGTCGATGTGTTTAGTTTGCAAGATAAGGAAAAGGAAGAAAGTAGACTAAAGAGGGACACTGTCAGGCTTATGGCAGCTTGGCTCCCCTATTTTAGTTCCAAAGGGGAGCTAAAAAGGTCATTGCCCAGTGAGGAGGAGTTCTGGCGGGTGGTAGTACCCAGAGAAAAATCTTTACCTCCCTGGACTGGCATGGAGCTGCAGTGTCCACTGTAAGAGAGTAGATCATTTACAAATTTCAGGCTCAGCTCAGATCATGGCTGAGGCGGAGAGAGGAGTGCTCAGCCAGTTTCCATTCAGCACCTGGTGTCTTGGACAGGCTTATATGGCAGCAGATTTGGGATATTTTAGGGACCAATACGGGTGCAAGTCCCACTGTCAGCCCCCGGCTGGCGGGTGCAGGAAGGACATGGGATAATGGTGTGAAAGCCCAGCCAGGGAAGGTCTGGTGCTTTGCCCACTAAGACCCTTTCCTCCTGGAATCCACTCATGAAGGCAATTTTGGATACTCAGCAGCCTCAATTCCCACCTCTCCCTGCACCCTGAGTGTTTGTTTTCTCCAAAGAACTATACAAAGCAAGTCACTAGGCAATGTCACATCTCCAATCCCCAAGCTTAGTTGAATTCTAGGATACTCCCTTGCCTGGTGAGCTGACTTCAGCAGGTTCCCTGGCCTCCAGTTTACCCTACCATGATGGAAATGGCATAACTTCTTACCTGCAGTCTCCTGGACCCTTCCTTCTTCCCCTTTAAAGAGAGATTCCCTAAGAAATAGAATGAAAATGTGTTACGTGCCAGAGGGGGCAGGTTGGGACTAGGAGGGCAACTGGAGGTATTGGTGGACAGAGTTCACACCGGTGGTGCTGGAACACTAAATGCTTGAAACAATTGTATCATGAGCAACTTGGTAAATCATGGTGTTTTTAATAAAAAGAAATTCAAAATAAAATAGACATACAACATTTTCAACAAAGAAAAAAAATAAATAGAGATTCCCTCACCCCCACCCCAAACCCCCTAGAATATGACTATCCTGCAGAGGTCTGAGTGGAGAAAACGTTCTCATACTTCCAGGAGGAGCCCTCCTGGTACCCAATGTTGTTGTCCATCCTTCTGTCACAGCGATACATTCTGACACTTTGGGAGTCTGTCTCCACCAAATGAAAGATGGGAACTGAATGCCTCCTCGACCACAAAGCCCAGGCTCTCCTTTCCCTTCATGCCACATACACTCTCTCAGGGTAGATGAAGAGTGTCTAAGTCTCACCAATCTGGGGGCCTCAGTGACAGCAGGAATAAACACGTATCCTAGGAAAGGAGTCGGGGCAAGGCAGGAGGGAAAAAGGTCACTAGGGAAAAACCACCCTAGTGGTTTGCTGGATGCCACTGCTCTAAGGTGCGACTACTGACTCCAGAAGAGGAAGAAACTTTTTTTAATTTTATTTATTTTTTATTGAATCACCATGTGGAAAGTTACAAAGTTCTCAGGTTTATGTCTCAGTTATACAATGCTCAAACACCCATCCCTTCACCTGTGCCCATATTCCACCACCAAAGACCCCAGTATACCTCCCACCCCCCGCCCACCACCCCCCATCCCTGCCTGCTTAGTTGATAAATTTCACTTCATTTTCACTTTACCTTGATTACATTCCATATTTCAACACAACATTCACTATTGTTGGAGTTTTCCCCCAAGAAAGACAGCCCTACTGCCCATGCAGCATTTGATAATTAGTTTTCCATTGCTGAAACTGGAGAGATATGAAGTCCCGTTGTTTCAAGTACATAGAGTTTTTCCCCCCTCCTTCCCGCGCCATCAAGTTCGTGCCTGCTTAATGAATAGTCCTCATATTATGGTTGACACCACGCCGCCCTACAAGAAAAAAGGATATTTCCAGTCCTCTGCCAGCATGGGGCTATGGCTTAGTTCAGTCTAGAGACATGGTTACAAGTAGTTTCTGGAACCGGAAGTAGTCTAGTTAGGCTCCGGGTTCTGGTTGATCAGCAACATCGCGGCCACTCAAAAGTGTGGCCACCCGGGTCGAGTCTCGGCGGAGCATGCGCTGGCATTTGTCCGAGACTTCACAAGCATCCCGCTGTTCCAAGTATATAGTATTTTTGTTTTTTTTTTCCCCTCCCATTCCTGCGCCTCTAAGTTCGTGCCTGCTTAATAGACTTCATAATATAGTGGACACCACACCGCGTTTCTCCCAGAAAAGGGAAAAGAACCGAGAAAGAAGGATATTTCCTCACCTCGGCCAATGTGGGGCTTTGGCTTAGTTCACAGTCTAAAGAAATAGCTGCTACTTTGATTACCTTCAATATTTCAACAAAAAACTCAGTACTATTATTTGGAGTTTCCCCCCACAGTAAGATCTGCTAAAAAGAACCTTTTCACATTGTTGACAATCAGGAGATATTAGGTCGTGCGACTGCGCGGTTTGGGATTTCCATATGAGGTCCAGGGAAAATTATTTTGGTAATTGCATCACTGCAATCTTTTACTTCCCTTTCGTGGTGCTCATATGATGGAGAAGCCTGGAGAGAAGAACCGTGCCCCGCTGGAGGCCCAGGGGCCAGTAGCTGCGATCACACAGTTTGGAGGCATTTTTGGGGCGCTGCTCATGTCAAAAGGAGTTCAGTTGCCTCCGGGGTCGAGCTCATGTGGCGGCAGAAAAGAACATACCCTCATGGCGCTGTGCTTAAATGGGCGCAGGGCGGATCCGGAAATCCCGCCCACTCGGCTTTCCCGGACTTCCGCGGGTATCTGCATACTCTAAAAACCGGCAATCACCTCACTGCAGCCAATAAGAGAGAGTTGAGAGAGAAAAGACCGTGCCCCGCTGGAGGCCCAGGGGCCAGTAGCTGTGATCATACAGTTTGGAGGCATTTTTGGGGTGCTGCTCCTGTCAAAAGGAGTTCGGTTGCCTCCGGGGTCGAGCTCGCGTGGCGGCAGAAAAAAGCAGAGGAAGAAAAAATTTTTATGGGCATCAGCCCAGGGCTTTGAGGGAGCCATTATTATTATTTTTTTTAATTTTATTTATCTATTTATTTAATTAGCTAGTGACACTCACAATGCTTGGACAGAACAAATTATTCAGGCCCCTCTCCTACTGACCCAGTATCTACTATAATTTGTCTCTGTTCTTGTCAAGTCACTTCACAGGAAGAAGAGGACCTGGCTAGGGTTGTTGGGTGTTGGGCATGGAGTATTGGAGGAATCCATGTACTCAGGGGGTTCCAACTGTGGGTGGTCAGCTGGGTCAAGCTGAGCCAACAGGCTCTCTGTGAACTCTCAGCACCTTTCATGAGTAGCACTTGGTCCTGGTTTAAGATGTAATGCAATTTTAAGAAACATTTATTATGGAAACAGAAGGTATATAAAAATTCTACTGGCTTGTTACAGAGAATATCTACAAACCTGGTGCAAGGTTTTTTTTTATCAGTCAATTTTTATAGTCACAAATGACTAAACCCCAACTGAATTAACTCTTGTCAAGGTGGGAAACATGCCAGTTCTAGTAAATAGACTGAGGGAAAGGAGGGTGGATTAGACCCCTTTGCAGATTCAAAGTCAGGGAGGCAGCAAACACACCAACAAAGGTCATTTAGGAGGTCAGCTGTCTTATTCTTCCCTAGGCATGAGGCATGTGGATGCTGAGTTGGGCCCCTGAGCAGTGGAGTCAGAAGGGCTGTGTTGGGGGCTGAGGACTTCCTTGCTGACTCTGGGCCACCTCTCAGAGCCTGGAAGCACCACCCCAGCTGCCCAGCAGTTCTGGTGACAGTGGTTACAGACCTCTGGTCGGCCAGAGGTACTATAGATCTGGGTCTGCTGTCCTGGGCCCGCTGAGGGTGCTAACACTGTGGTCCCCCTTGCTTCATCTCCCCATTGTGTAGCTAAAATGTTGATGAGGCTGAACCCAGAGTGAGGAACTAGCAAGAGTAAAATCAGGGGCTGACAAAGCTTAGAATCTGAATCCGGTTCTCACAGATAGCCTTCTCTTCTGTTCTTTACTGTGCAAATTTTCCAAAGCCTAGTGGGATATGATTTTTTCTAGTTGAGACATTAATGCTCTCCCTCTGTGTCATACACCCTGGCAAGTCTAATGTGGGCAAAGCATGGTGCTTGTGGGGGGGGGGGGATGAGAGGAAAGTATCCCTTATGCTTTCTGGGTTTTGGAACTTCAGGTATACCCAAGTTCCATAATCCTTAGTATACAGTGCAAGACAAAAAGGGCATGGAAGATACTCCAGAGACTGGTGTGTCAGTGCTGACATTCATAACAATGTAGCAGCAAGTTCATGAATGACCATTCACTGTGGTTTAGGACCTATGCAATGCTTTCAGTGGCAGAAACAGTCATGCAAAGAAGCTGAAAGTTGAACTTAGGTCTACTGAGTATCAACTATATGTCACCACACTCCTGGAAAATAGATAAACACTCTCTACTCTAATTGTCACATCAAATCCACGAAGCGGACAGTTGTATCACTATTGTTCACCAAAGAAAGAAAAGGATTTAGGAGCCATTAATAACTTGTTCAACTCTTGAGCTATGAGTGGCCTGGATTAAAACCTAGGCAGTCTGACTGAAGTCTATGGGGCCCACAGCCAGCTGTCTCTATAAGGCAGAAACTTCTCCTGCTGTGTTCCAAGAAAAGACTTGGTGCTGAGCATCTGTTCCCAGGCTTTCTCTTGCAGCCAGGACCAACAAAAGCCATTTGCAGCAAAGAATAAGAATATATGTGTAAGTGCTTTGTAAACTGTGAAGTGGTGTACGTGTTGATTATTGCATAATTCTTACCAGCTCTGCTGATCACTATATTCTTTCTTTGAGGATAAAAGGGCAAGACTTGCTATTTTCAAAGGCTGTTGCCCACTAGCTGCAATGTGGACCACAGGCTTTGTCTGTCCTAACATTGGACCTATTTTTTCAGGCAGGCTGAGGTTCCACTGAGAATAATCTGAACAAGAATTGAAGAAAAAACACTAGCTCTCCTTCTCACTGGATACATCAGGTACTCTCCAGGTTTGGGAACCTCAGTGATCCATGGATGCAAAGCACAGGGCCTCTTATGTAAGGATGTCACAGAACTTAAATCATTATCATCATCATCATCATCATCATCATCCCGTTGATTGTTGAATTTCTTGAGCAGTCTCAGTAACATGTCCATTCGTCCAAGCCCTGAGATTTTAGAAGCCTTTCTCTACCTATCCTTCCAACAATGCCATATTGGAGGCTCTTTCAGGGTCAGAGAAATGAGACCCAGCTTGTTACTGGTTTTGACATATTAGTACACCATGGGGACCTTGCCAGGCTCTCCCATGTGGGCAGGAAACTCCCAGTAGTTTGCCAGGTTCTCCCCGAGGGAGAAGTAGGCTATAAGATATCCCGAGGCCACTTCGAGGTAGCTTGCTTTTAAGTCTCTGGATGCTGGCTGTTGCCAGGATTACATGGTGCCAGGGGCAGTCCCTGGGTGTGACCGCCTAGCTACTAGGAGATGGGAAATCTGGGCGGAGGAGGCCCAGTCCTGATCCGAGCAGCCTTGGAGGTCTCAGCCTGGGTCCCACACACTTGGGTTCCTCTGCCGGTACCTTCATGCGTAAGGCTCCTCCGAACGTGTGGAGAGGGGCCTTGAGCATGGCTCTGGCTAGGCTCCGGAAGTCTTCGGCCACCAGGAGCTCTGCTCTGGGTGGGGAGGGAAGCTGGAGCCCATCCCCTCCGAGGATGGAGGGAACCCAGGTGTGTGGGACCCGGGGCTAGGACCTCCAAGGCTGCTCGGATCGGGACTGGGCCTCCTCCGCCCAGATGTCCCATCTCCCAGTAGCTAGGCAGTCACACCCAGGGACTGCCCCTGGTGCCATGTAATCTTGTCAATGGCCAGTGTCCAGAGACTTAAAAGCAAGCTCCTGGAAGAGAGCGACGCAGAGAGCCTTTTGCCCACACGCGCCTGGCTGTCTTCCCCGGGGCCTCCTCGTAGGACTTAAAGTGCTTGATAAATAGACAGAAGGACATACATGGGGAGATGAGGTAAGAGACCTACATAAAGTCAGTAAATCTGGGTTTGCAGTCAGGGCTCTCACCCTGCATTCCTGGTAGCCAGAATAGTCAGATTTACTGGAAGAACTATTAAAATAAAGAGGCACTGAACCCCAAATCCAATGTTATTTTTAGGTTTTGAGAGCATGCTGACAGCCCACTGAGCCTCTCTCCAGCTTGCTCCCATGACTCTCTTTTCTCTCTCTCTCTCTGTCTCTCTCTCTCCCCCCCTCTCTCTCCCTCTCTCTTATTCACTTTCTGTCTCTCTCTCTGTCTCTCTCTCTCTCAGTAAGTACAGTGGTGGAAGGACACGAGTTTCTTATTGTAAAATTCTGTAGCTTCTCCCAATATGCAAACACCCAGAGCTCTGAGATCATACAGGTGCCAGGGTCCTCTCCACATCATAGGGCCTGGAAATACCCAGGATTTACCTCTCTTTCAAGGAAAGCATCGTCCAGTCCAGAAGCATTACAAGGTAGTTATTTCTGTTTGTTTCCTCCCCAAGAAAAGCACAGCTAAAGTCGCCTACACATTCCACACCCTCTTTTCAAGGCCCATTAATAAGGAGCCTGGGGCCAAATCATAAACATGGCAAACTCTGTAACTGCCAAGGCCAGCAGAGCGAGGCTGCATTAAGGGGGAATTTCAGTGAAATGCCTCACGGTTCTTAAATTCATACCAGATGAGTTCCAGAAGATTAAAGTTATTACAATAAAGCCCCAGGGAATCAATCACATACTGCCATATAA
This sequence comes from Sorex araneus, assembly GCF_027595985.1. NCBI lineage: Eukaryota > Metazoa > Chordata > Mammalia > Eulipotyphla > Soricidae > Sorex > Sorex araneus. The sequence goes on from NC_073312.1 coordinate 37,091,330, forward strand.
CCTTCTTGGTTTGCCATCATTTACACAAATCACTTTCTCCAGGGCCTTGAGAAGGCTACGGAACCCATGGAGTTAAATGTGGCTAAAGCAAAATGGACAGTGCAATCAGAGCATGCACAGAATTTAGAGCACTGGGTCTTCCTGAGCTGAAGACACTCGAGATGGGCTGAACTTCTTGGAAAGTCCCACCAGTGGGTAGCTTGGACAACATGGTTGGCAGAGTCTGCCATGGACCTAATTTTCATGACCAGTCATTGTAGGGAGTAGGAGTGTAAGTTTCCAAAAAGAAAAAAGGTACGTGGACCCAGAGGACTCTAGCCTTCGGTGGCTGAGAGCTGCCTCCAGAGGCCAAGCAATGGGGGAGGACCAGGGAAACAGTAACTGGACCCCAGACTGGTCAGTAGTCGATTTATTTCTCTCTCTTCCTCAACATCGTCTGAGCTCTCCCTTAAAGCACAGTCATAGACTTAGTTTTGGTCATAGTCCCAGTTATCAGAGTTCCATCATCCTGTCTCCTTGTAGACATCAAAGTCCTTTCCTTCATTAAATCCTCTTTCTTATCTCAGAGTTCTCTACTTCCAGTCATCATCATCATCTGGTTCTCCTACTAATCCAGAAGTCTCCAAAGTCTCAGTTCTCCTCCTTGTCTTCAACATCTAGTCGTTGACCTTCTCATCCTCAACACCTAGTCCTCAGCGTCTAGTCTTTAGCATCTAGTCCCCCAATGTCCAGTCCTCATCTCTTTTTAAGCATCTCCTTCTTTTTACCTCTTACAGCATGGTTACGTAGAAATCATGAAGGGTGAGGATACAAAGGTGGGGTGAACGTTATCATAACAACAAAGAAAGGTAAAGCCACTCCTTCAGGAGATTAATTTAAGAACAAAATCTCATCTGAAGATTCAGCACTCCAGATTACTAGGAGATCCATTCAAGGGCGGGATTCCATCTAGGATGTATTACTTTATCCTTTCCTCAGCTAGTATTTCATTTAAACAGTCATAGTAAATTTACTTACATTTCAAGCGATGTCATTTTGTATGAACACAGTAAGAGATATATTAAGCTTAAAGGTTGGCGCTTCCTGTGGAAATCTCACTATATGTTCCAGACTACAGTCCTCAGGCCAGGTTAGTCTTTCCTAACCCCAGCAGGGTTCTTATTCAGTCACTTCTTTTTGGGTCATGACAGAGTTTGTCCATGACCATGCTCTTAACTTATAGTTAAGTATTATGGCACTTGGCCTGACCCATTTTGATGCCAGGGTAGCTCAGAGCTTACCCTGGGTCCATACAATCCCTCATCAGTACCCTGCTCTTAGAGTGCTAGGAACTAAGGGCAAGTGAAGCTTAAGTCAAGTAAATATGGCTGCCCAAGAGAAAATATTATTTTGGAGTCAATTAACTCCCATGTTGCAAAGCACAGCATGAACTGTCTTCCTGCATTTATACAAAAAGTATATTGCTAAATAAACCACACAAATGACATAAAGGAAAGAGAAAAGCAATATAGGATTATTGGTGTCGGATGGAATTGAGTGTGCCTTAGTTGCACGGTTGTGGGAGTGGCTCAATAAACCTTAATCTCATTATGGGAGGAGCAAGGACAACCCAATGTTATCCAACATAGGAGCACAGGAGGGGAAGGGCATGCTTCCTAACTGCCCATCCTGCTTGAGCAATGCCCCTGGGAATGGTCTTATCCACACCATGGTGATACAGGCTAAAAGCTGAAAAACCATTTTGCCACCTGTAAATTATGGCACAGTTTTCTTCTGACCCTTTTTGCTACTTTGATATTTTCACTTTTCAATTCTGATTTCTTCAAGTATCACTGAGTCACCTGAGATGAATCTCTCTTGGGTTCAGAAATTGCAGTTTCCCTAGCCCTGAGTTCTAGACTCTCCTTTCTCCTATGTCTTCTTCCTACATGAAGAAGTTGTTGCTACCTAATGCCACTGAGATTTTCTCACTTGCATGCACTCTTTCTCAAAGTATAAGCCTAACCCTCACTCTTTAAGGCATTTCTAAACTATGTGTCAGCTTTAACTGCAGCAGAGTTCAAGGATAAGTGATAGGTGTTTCTACAACTTCTCAGACTCAGGCCTGCTTAGTCTCTGGAACACACCACCCATACTCATATTTCTAGCTAGGCCTCAACACTATTCAGGAAGTCAATCCTAGCACTCAGCCCAGAGGACTCAGTCTTGCTTCATGATATGGAGATTCTTCATTCCCCTGACATAAGATCTCACTTGGGCCAAAGAGATAGTTCAGCAGATAAGGGCAGCCAATTTGGGTTCTATTTCCAGCATCCATATGGTCCCTGAACCATGGCAAGAATGAACCCTGAGTGCAGAGCCAATAGTAAGACCCCACTCACAACCTCAGAAAAGTAGTTGATCCCCATCACCAAGCAAAGTAGAAAACTATTTCTACAGTCACTTGTGATTTTTTATTGATCAACTGACTTCACCCTTGCATGTGTGAAACCTGGTCACAGAAAACAAAAACACCAATTTAGTAATAAGTTCTCTTCCTTCCTTCCTTCCTTCCTTCCTTCCTTCCTTCCTTCCTTCCTTCCTTCCTTCCTTCCTTCCTTCCTTCCTTCCTTCCTTCCTTCCTTCCTTCCTTCCTTCCTTGCCTGCCTTCCTTCTTTCCTTGCCTTCCTTCCTTCCTTCCTCCCTCCCTTCCTCTTTCCCTTCCTCCCTCCGTTCCTCCCTCCCTTCCTCCCTCCATTCCTCCCTTCCTCCCTCCGTTCCTCCCTCCTTCCTCCCTCCATTCCTCCCTTCCTCCCTCCGTTCCTCTCTCCCTTCCTCCCTCCCTCCCTCCCTCCCTCTCTTGCTTCCTTTTTCTCCCTTCCTCTTTCTTTCTTTCTTTCTTTCTTTCTTTCTTTCTTTCTTTCTTTCTTTCTTTCTTTCTTTCTTTCTTTCTTTCTTTCTTTCTTTCTTTCTTTCTTTCTTCCTTCCTTCCTTCCTCCCTCCGTCCCTCCGTCCCTCTTTTCTTTCTTTCTTTCTTTCTTTCTTTCTTTCTTTCTTTCTTTCTTTCTTTCTTTCTTTCTTTCTTTCTTTCTTTCTTTCTTTCTTTCTTTCTTTCTTTCTTTCTTATCTCTCTTTCTTTCTTTCTTTTCTCTCTCTCTCTCTTTCTTTCTTTCTTTCTTTCTTTCTTTCTTTCTTTCTAATCTCTCTTTCTTTCTTTCTTTTCTCTCTCTCTCTCTTTCTTTCTTTCTTTCTTTCTTTCTTTCTCTCTCTCTTTCTATCTTTCTTTCTTTCTTTCTCTTTCTTTCTTTCTCTCTCTTTCTTTCTTTCTTTCTTTCTTTCTTTCTTTCTTTCTTTCTTTCTTTCTTTCTTTCTTTCTTTCTTTCTTTCTTTCTTTCTTTCTTTCTTTCTTTCTTTCTTCCTTTCTTTATTTCTTGATTAGCAAGAACTAGAAGCTGAAATAGAGGCATGTGTCTATAGCCTCATAGGAGCCCCTATTTTCACTGCTACTTCTTGCCGATCAGTGGCATCCACCCCCACAGAGCACACAGGGACCTTCAGAGAGTCTTTCCCTGTGCAAGAAAGCCCTGCCTTGTAGGGTTTGTTGTGTGATCTCAGCACCAGATCTCAGTCCTAAATGTGTTGTACCCTAGGATTAGCCTGGAGAGATTGTGGGAGTCACATGGGGTTTTCTTGCTTCTGCTAAATGGTTGGTTTTTCTTTTGTCTATATTGTACTCTTTGAATTCATTCAAGAATGAACATAAAGCTTGTCAATATATCTGTGAAAGACTATCTAAATCTCTTCTAAATCCACCCTCTTTTTAAAGGTTGGCTTTTTGAGACAGAGGGGCATTTTTCACACGTGGGGTTCCTGTTTGGTTGCTGGCAGGCAGGAATCTCTCAGGGTACATTTATGGATCTCATGTGTCTCACTTACCTTAATGTGCAGGATGGATGAGCCAATCAAAACTTGTGATTTCATGGGCAAGTTATGAGTTCCTGCCATTGTTACTAACATCTAGGTCATATGAGGTTTTTTCCTGCTATATCCCATTTGAACACTTGTGGTCCTTTGCTTTTATCTTTGTATAAATAGTATAAATAAATATAAATAGTATATATTTTAAGACGAGAACCTGAAAGACATTATCTTAATTGAAATAAGTTAGGCACAAAAAGGTAGATATTGCATGATCTCATATAGATGAGACATCTAAAAATATCATTCAAACATAGTAGAAAAAATACTATTGGGGTGGGAGGTGAAGGGAGTATGAGATACTAGTTAAAGGGTACAAAGTTTTGCTTATGCAACATGAATGAATTTTGGAGATCTAATTCATGTAACACATAGTGGCTATAGTTAACAATAAGACCTTGTGTACTTGAAACTTACTAAATAAACAATCGTAGGTATCCTCACTTATACCCAGGAATGAGTACTACAGGAAAAAGTTGAATGTTAATTAGTTTGACAAAAGTTTCTTATGTTTTTTATTTAGAAACCATGATGTGCAAGAACTGACCATATTTTTCTACCCATCTGTATATCAAAAATTATATGGAGTACCTTCAATTTATACAATTAAAATAATTTAAATTAAAACTACTACACGATTAAAATAAATATAGGATGATCTCTCCCATCACGATCACGAAATCCCGTTAATCATCGATTTCTCAAGCGGGCTCAGTAATCTATCCATTTGTCCTTTCCCTGAGATCTCAGAAGTCTCTCTCAACTCGGCCCTCCCAACAATGTCCAACTGGAGGCTCTTTCAGGGTCAGTGGAATAAGATCCAGTTTGTTACTGGATTTAGCATATGAATACACCATGGGAAGCTTGCAAGGCTGTCCCATGGGGGCAGGAAACTCTCAGAAGCTTGCCAGTTTCTCCCAGAGGGAGAAGTAGGCTACAAGATATCGCCGCTTCTGGGAGTTTACTTAAGTCTCTGGATGTCAGCCGTTGATGGGACTACACACACCTGGGTTCCTCTGCCAGTACCTTCATGCATGAGACCTGTTCGAACGTGTGGAGAGGGGCCTCGAGCATGGCTGTAGCTAGGTTCCAGTGGTCTTCGGCTGCTGGGAGCTCTGCTCGGGGTGGGGAGGGAAGCTGGAGCTCATCCCCTCCAAGGGGCCCTGGGGAAGACAGCCAGGTGTGCAGGCAAGAGATCTCTCCCATATGTGGAATATAAAGAAGTATAGGAAAGAATAATAAATGACCAAAGGCAACAGAACCTGAGAACTGATCTACAGAACTGAGCTATCATTGTGGATGGTGGGTAGAGGTGATGGAAAGGTTCACTACGGGGATGCTGAGAAGGAAAGTGACTCTGGTAGAGGGTACAGAAGTTGAATGTTATGTGCATGGAACCATCGCATTAACATTAATGTAAATCATAGTGACTAAAATAAAATTAGAAAAAGGAGAACCTTTATTTTAAAAACAGTGAAAAGATTTATTTCTCTAAATTTCTTTAAATCAAATGTCGAGAAAAACTTTTAGGTTACATTTTCTTGTGAAAAAGTCCAGAAATTCCTTGAACAAATAATTAATGGCTAGCATTCAGAATGGAAAGTTTAACTTCCATTGAAGAATAACCATTTTCAAGTTCATATGGACTGTCAATTAGCCTCTGGAGCAATGATGTTGTCCTCAAGAGCCTCTACCATCTGGAGAAGTTGTTTCCATGTGAAAATTTACAGTTGCATGATTGTATTTGAATGCTTTAGGTTTGGCTTCCCAGGAGAAATTTCCTTGTTTCTGTGTAGTTGAATTTTGATGTAGCTTGCACAGTGATCAGAATTCCAAATTCTATTATAAAAAAGTCAGTGTTTTTCTTAGATGTAAATAAATCCTTTCTTTGATGAAATTTAATCTCCTGAAAGTAGATATTAAATTTTTTCTAAAATAAACTGTTTGAAATTTTCATGACTAGTTCTAGGTTTAATTTTAATAGCTCTGATAAGTTCTCTTATAGAAATAATTTTCTCTTATTATAAAAAAAGTTATAGAAATATTTTTTTCTCTTTTTTCCTCCCTGTCTTGTAATTATAAGAGGACTCCTTCCTCTTGTAACTGTAACATCAATGACTTAGTGCTCCTTTACTAGAAAGATGATTTTGTACATGTCCATTTTTCCACTTTTGGTGACATTTATTTATTTATTTATTTAAATTTATTTATTTTTAATTAGTGAATCACTGTGAGGGTACAGTTACAGATTTATACACTTTTGTGCTCATGTTTCCCTCATACAAAGTTTGAGAACCCATCCCTTCAACAGTGCCCATTCTCCACCACCAGTAAACCCAGCATCCCTCCCACCCTCCCCAATCCCATCTCCCCCCACCCCACCCTGCCACTGTGGCAGGGCATTCCCTTCTGTTCTCTCTCTCTAATTAGCTGTTGTGGTTTGCAATAAAGGTGTTGAGTGGCCACTGTGTTCAGTGTCTAGCTCACATTAAGCCCGCAACACCCTTCCCCCGCATGGCCTCCGACCACATTACAGTTGGTGATCCCTTCTCTAAGTTGCCCTCTCCCCAGAATGTGAGGCCAGCCTCCAAACCATGGAGTCAACGTCCTGGTACTTATTTCTACAATTCTTGGGTGTTAGTCTCCCACTCTGTTATTCTATATTCCACAGATGAGTGCAATCTTTCTATGTCTGTCTCTCTCTTTCTGACTCATTTCACTCAGCATGAAACTTTCCATGCCGATCCACTTATATGCAAAATTCATGATCTCCTTTTTTCTAACAGCTGCATAGTATTCCATTGTATAGATGTACCAAAGTTTCTTCAACCAGTTGGTGACATTTATTTTTGAGGTGCAAAGAGTTCATTTAAAAGATGAAAGTCACAAATACAGTAGGAACATAGAGTTCAGAATGTAATGCCTTGCATGGGGGAAGCCTGAATTCATTCCCAACAAAGAAGTTTCTTAAGTACTTGGAAGTGTGACTCCTAAGCACAGAACCAGGAATAGACCCTGAGTACCAACAGGTATGGCCCCTAAACAAATGAAGAAACAAAGCAATAACAATAACAAATGCTTCATAAACTTCAAATAACATAAGTTCACCTCCAAAGAATATTATACTCTTATGTGACATGTAAGAATCTTTGAAAATCCTTCTTTCTTTCTGTTATGTCTCTCACATTATTTTACTTTTACATTAAATAGAAACTTTCATACAAAACTGTTAATGCAGAGCCGGAGCAATAGTACACCAGGTAGAGTCTTTGCCTTGCACGCGGCAGATCACATTTCAGTCCCTTGCATCCCATTTGGTCCCCCAAGCACTGCCAGGAGTAATTCCTGAGTACAGATCCAGGAGTAACTCCTGAACATTGCTGGATGCCACCCAAAAGCAACTCCCCTCAAAAAAAACAAAAAAAAACTGTAAATGCATTATCATTTAACCTTGTTTTAGAACAATTAAAATTTAAAAGCTAGCTATCTCTATCTTTTATTTATTCCATTTGTAACAATTTTTACTTATCCATATAGATCCAATTTTCTAATATAATCATATTTCTTATTTTAGAAGAACTTCCTTTAATGCAGATTTTAGGGATGTGTGCATGGATGAGTTATTGTGGTTGACTGTCCAAAAATTTCATTTTTTCAGAATTGAATGATACTTTTATTGATCACCAATTGCTGTGCTCACATATTATTTTTCTATCAACATTTTAAAAATATCACTCAGTTGTACTTTTTTTCCTCAGAAGTCTCTTGTGATTCTTGCTTCTTTGTAAGTAAGGAATTTTTTTCTCTCACTGCTTTCAAGATTTTCTCTTTGTTCCTGACCTGCAGTGATTTGAGTATATGTTTAAGTGTTTCTATTTGTTTTTTTAGTGTTGTTTTGATGCTTATTCTGTTTAGTTTTTTGTGAATTTCTTAATGTGCTACTTGATATTTATCATTAATTGTAGAAAATTATCGATCTTGGATATTAATACTTCAAATATTTTTTGAAGTCATTTTTCCTCCAAGAATCTCAACTTTATATAACTTAAAATATTTTTTAATTTCTCCATGATTCTTAGATGTACTGTTATTTTCCCTTTCATATTTTAGGTTAGTTAATTTCTATAAACCTATTTTTGTCTTCATTGATTTCTTCCTTATTTAGCTCTGTTGTACATACCAAAATAATATCCATGATGGGGGCATTCAGCTATATCATCATGTTTTGAATTTATAATTTCTAGAATTTGTTTTAGATTCTTTCTTAGAATTTTTATTATTGACATTACCTATTTGTTCTTAAACTTTCCTTTAGAGTTTTTAGCATGTTAATAGTTACTAATTTTTAATTCTGTGTCAGTTCCACATTCTCCATTATCTCTAATCTGAATCTCCTATAATATGCTTTTCTTGCTTTTTCATTACACTTCCATTTTTTATTAACGATGTTAAAAGTTGGACATCTTTAGTGAAGTTGTAAATATTAATACAAATGTTATGCTATGCTTGAATATGATCAGGTCTTTTATTCAATGGAGTCTTTTGCAGTAATTTTCCAAAAAATTAGGTAGTGCTTGGAATTTATCATGCTTCTGATCATTCTTGATACAACACAGAACAGAGATGTAAAATTACTCAGGTAAGACCTTGGGCTTAAAGTGTGAGTTAATTTTCCTTATGGTTTTCAAAAAGTCTTCCCCAAGGATTTTTTGGCTTAAAGTTTGGTATGAAAGGGGGCAGGAGGGAGTTTAGAGGGAGGGAATTGTTCTTTACTTTGAGAGTCATTAAAAAGGTTGTGTATTTCTTTTTTAAAAACATGTATATAGTTCAGAAGGTATAAAAATTGCTGAATAGGGAAACTGTTTCTTTGGTATTTGTTGTTTCTCTGGGGGGCTACACCCAACATACCTGGGGACCACGCAGTGCCAGGGACTTGGCTGCATGCAAGGCAAGCATCTTAACTCTAATGCTATCTGTCAGGCTCCTTCAAGATTCGTTTCGTTTTGGTTTGGGAGCAACACTGGTGATGCAGGGAATTAAACCCTGGTCTTGCACTTACAAACCATGCTTTGCTATCTCTCCAGCTTTTGTGTAATTTTACTCAAGGTATATAAAGGGAAATTCTTTTTTAATTCAAAAAAGAAGCATAAGAGGTTCTTTTCCATTTCAATGGGGGGAAATGATTTAAGTTTTTTAAAAAAAAAGTTGCAATGAAGAAAAAAACATCGAAGAACCATAAAAGTTTGTGAAGTAACTATCCATTGACTCTGGACAGTGAAGTGGATTAAGGACACCTTTATGAACTTTTTTATTCTTTCTCCTCACCAGAAGGCTTTGGTTCTAAGTAGCAATTAGTTTGAAGGTGAAAAGAAGAGTTGGTGATTTTTATGGCTATATTGAACTTCCACAGAAGAGCCTGGCAAGCTCCCCATAGCGTATTCTATATGCCAAATACAGTAACAATAATAGATCTCATTCTCCTGACTCTGAAAAGAGACTCCAATCATTGGGAAACACGAATAAGGAAAGGCTGCTAAAATCTCAGGGACTGGGATAAATGGAAACGTTATTGGCACCTGCTCAAGTAAATCGATGAACAATGGGATGATAGTGATGACAGTGACAGTGATACAGTGATGGTTTTCCCTATTTTTTACACCTTACTTTGCTTGGGGCATAGATGGTTGGTGTTAATTTTTATTTTGCTGTGATTCCCAGAAAGAAACTATTGCAATTCTCAAAGGCAAGCTCTGATGATCTGGTTAAGCCTAAATCTCAAGAAGAAAAAGTGAAACTGGATGTTGAGGATCTGTGCATGTTAATAAGTGTTCCTTTACTTCTTCCAGATATAATACTGAGGCTAGCATAATTTTCTGGAATAGAAATGGTCTTTGCAGTTCTCTTTTATTCATGGCAATAAGTTTCTTCCAGTACCTTAAATTACAGGGTTTGTCATTTTTGCTACTAAAGGCTGTTTTTATTCTTCTGAATTTAGCACTGTAGGCAATACTGTATCAGGATTTTATGAATCCTCCCTCCCTGTGAATGCCTGGTTGGATTCATTAAAGAAAAGTCTTCGAGAAGTTGCTAACCCATTTATATCTCTGTTCACTACCACCTACAATCTCCCTGGGAGTTTCACTTTCCAATACTAGCACACAGATGGCATTTATCAATTTATTAAAAATGTTTTGTTGAGTCTTCTTTCCAATTAATCTGGCTCCTGTTGGTGCCTACCCAAGGTAACCAAATACTCACATTCTATCTCACCCTACCTTTATCTGTCTTTCTCTTCCAGATTTAGAACCTATAACCCCAGTTCTCTGATGTGTTCAAGAAACATCATTGATTTTCCATTTTCTAGCTTTTTCTCTTATTGCATAAAAGATTTTTCCCCATCTCTCCACCTCTCTTGAACTGAAATTATAAGTTCTATCCTGAGGTCTAAACACATATAAAGCAACAATTTCTCAGATACTTGTGCCAGAACTACTGCTTGCCTCTTTTTCCTGAAGGGAAGACCTATGTGAACTGGTTTTCAAGGCCCTGTTCTTGTTTTGAAAAACACATCTGCACATATCTTTGTCTGCCAGAAACCTCAAGTTATTCACCAGTCTCCTGAGCACTATAGTTTTCCCATTTTGGAAAGAGCTTTGGAAAATAAAAATGAAGATAGAGCTGTGCTTTAACCAATGCTTATGTAGGCTGACATGAGGGGAGGCTGACTGGGAGAATCATCATGGATGAATTGGGCAGGGTAGAAGCCAAGATGGGCCACTGAGATTATCAGGATAAACCCTGGAGACATTTGTTAATGCCCTGGTATTGGCAGAGGGCTCATAGAAACCTGGAGAAGTTCTTAGAATGGTGGTTTGAGAGAGGAAGTTAAAGCTTTTTTTTTTTTTTCAAAACTATGCCATAAACTCCCTCAGCAAAGTTGTTTGTAGGAAGAACTAAAACAAATGTTATTTAAGAGATTAGGAGAGATTAGGACTCTGTCCAGCTAAAGAATTTAATCTTACCTGAGGGACGCATGTCCAGTTGCTTAAGAATGTTGTCAGGGACTTGACACTGTTTGTCATAGACCCTCCTCGAGGGCAGGGTGGTAAGTGCCCTTCCTGCATGGTCTGGAAGAAGCCAAAAGTGTAGGGTCATGGGACACAAATTAGGAAAGTGTCTTATACACTTCTTATACTTAGCTTTCTAAGATTGCAGAAACAAAGTCCCACAGAATAAGTGACTGAGCGCATAAATGTATATTGTTTCATAGTTCTTAAGACGAGCTTGAAATTGAAGTCTAAGTGAGTTTGGCTTCTCCTGAGTGTTAAAACATTTGATCCTGGCCCCCTTTCTCTTTGTTTAACTGTCTTCTCCCTATGACATCACATCATCTTCCTGCTATGCATGCTTATCGGAGTCCAAATTTTTACTTATTTTTTTTTAATAAGGACACTAGTCATATAGTATTAGGATCATCGCATGCTGTCATTTGCATTTGCAAAGATCCTATTCCTAAATCAGTCACATGTTGAGAGGCTAGGGTTTAGGATTAAAACATATGACTTTTAAGAAAGCACAACTGATTTCAGAGCTCTTCACATTTTAGGGATGGGTTTATGAGATTCAGAAGGGGGGAATTAAATGAGAAGCAGGGGCTGGAGTGATAGCACAGCAGGTAGGGCGTTTGCGTTGCACACGGCCCACCTGGGTTAGATTCCCAGCATCCCATATGGTCTCCTGAGCACTGCCAGGAGTAATTCATGAGTGCAGAGCCAGGAGAAACCCCTGTGCATCTCTGGGTGTTACCCAAAAAGCAGATAAATAAATAAATGAGAGGCAGACATTCAACAATAGATATTTATTGAGGATCAACTGTATATCACTTTCTGGGGTTAGAAACATGACTGAATCTAATTTTATTTATTCCCACTGAAGTTCTAGTAAAGAGGTAGAAAAGATCCCCAAATAACAGGAAATTTTAAGAAGGGATAAGCATTTTGAAGAACATAAAAAGGGTGACGCCACACATACACACACACACACACACACACACACACACACACACACACACATAGAAAGAGAGAGGGAGAGACACAGAGAGAGATACCCATCAGCAAAAGTGAAGAGAACAGATTAAGTAAAAAAAATTTAGTTCAGACCTGAATCATGATAAAGAGACAGAAACTGCAGCATAATATGGTAGAAAGGAGGTGGTACAGAGATTGAGAATATCCCATGGAAAGAATCAGAAGGAATTTTCTTTATATGTTTGAGAGAAAGAAATGTAGCTTTTGTACAGTGAATGAGGAGAGGTTGATTGAAATAAGATTTCACAGAAAAACAGGACATGTATAATCATAACATCTATAGTCAAAAAGATTATGGGAAGGAGCATGGATACTACACTAAGTGTAGAGGAGATGAGGAAGAGATTTGATTTTGATGGCAACTTGATAATATTTTATTATTATTATTATTATTATTAGTAGTAGTAGTAGTAGTAGTAGTAGTAGTAGTATTTGCTTTCTGGGTCACACCCAACATTGCACAAGGGTTACTTCTGGCTCATGCACTCAAGACTTACTCCTGGCTGTGCTCCAGGGACCATATGGGATGCTGGGAATCGAACCTGGGTTGGCCACCGTGCTATTGCTCCAGTTGATAATATTTAATTTTAAAGAAGACCATTCTGATAGTTGGGGGTATGCATGGAAAAAGTGGCCCATAAGGACTCTTCTAGATCTCAAATCCCAGGGAAGGAAGGAAGGAAGGAAGGAAGGAAGGAAGGAAGGAAGGAAGGAAGGAAGGAAGGAAGGAAGGAAGGAAGGAAGGAAGGAAGGAAGGGAGGGAGGGAGGGAGGGAAGGAGGAAAGGAAGGTGGGGGGGGAGGAAGGAAGGAAGGAAGGAAGGAAGGAAGGAAGGAAGGAAGGAAGGAAGGAAGGAAGGAAGGAAGGAAGGGAGGGAGGGAGGGAGGGAAGGAGGAAAGGAAGGTGAGGGGGGAGGAAGCAAGGAAGGAAGGAAGGAAGGAAGGAAGGAAGGAAGGAAGGAAGGAAGGAAGAAAGGAAGAGAGGGAAGGAGGGAAGGAAGAGAGGGAAGGAGGGAAGGAAGGGGAGGGGGGAGGAAGGAAGAGAAGGAAGGAAGGAAGTAAGGAAGGAAGGAAGGAAGGAAGGGAGGGAGGGAGGGAGGGAGGGAGGAAGGAAGGAAGGAAGGAAGGAAGGAAGGAAGGAAGGAAGGAAGGAAGGAAGGAAGGAAGGGAGGGAGGGAGGGAGGGAGGGAGGGAGGAAGGAAGGAAGGAAGGAAGGAAGGAAGGAAGGAAGGAAGGAAGGAAGGAAGGAAGGAAGGAAGGAAGGAAGGAAGGAAGGAAAGAAGGAAGGAAGGAAGGAAGGTGCGAGGGAGGAAAGGAGGAAATAGGGGGTGAGGGAGGGAGTGAGGGAGGGAGGGGAGAGGGAGGAAAATTTGCTAATCATTTGCTGTGATTACATTACAGGGTGTGCTACTTAAGTTGGCACAGTGAGTGCCTATAAAGATAAGCCAGGAGAAAGGGTGGAGGGTGGTGTCATGCCATCTTAATCAGCTCACCTACACTTCCAATAAACCACAGTGGGATGTAGGGAGCCAAGGGTGCTGAACAAGGGAATAGAGTAGAATCAAATTTGTGGGCCTGTGTTCATACTTCATTAGAATTTAACTATATAGTTTTGGTATTGAGACTATTATTATACCCATTTTATAAACAGAAAGCTGAGACTCAATGTGCCTAAGAAGTAATCTGAGATAGCACAGCAGCTAAGTAAATGGCAGAACCAGGCCTTGTACACAAGTCTTAGTTTTTTTTTAATATTTTCTCTCTCTCTTTTTTTTTTTCGTTTCTGGGCCACAGTGTGTGGTTTCCAGGGTTTACTCTTGTCTTTGTGTCCAAGGATCATTCCTAACAGTGCTCAGGGGACAATATGTGGTGCCAGGGATTGAACCTGGCACTGCTACAAGCAAAGCAAACATCTTGCCTACTGTATTCTCTCTCTGTTAACTCCCAGGTCTAATTTTATCTTCCAGTAGCCCACAGTTGTAGTTTAGTGCTATGCAGCATTGCTCATATGCTTGGTGGGAGCCTGCACTAACAAACACTCCATGGCAAGGGAACTTTAAAGGAAAAGATTATTAATCATGGACTCCAAGAGAAGCACTTGAAAGTGAAAACCTACTGTATTGCAAAACCAGATGACAGTCATGCCCTGCCTTCGGCAGAGCTGAGAAGGAGAGATTTGGAGATTTAATTACTGAAAACATTCAATCTGTGCCTTTGAGCAGTTGAGACACAAGTTGGGAGGTGACAAAAGCTAGATTTTCAGCCTGGCAAGGCTGCCTGACTTCAGCTTTCTTTTTCAAAAACATCAGCAGCTTCATAGAATCGTGTAGCTAGTCACCCAATAACCCATTCAGGCCATGAGGTTCCAGTCCTCTATGCCTATTTAACTAGTTTAAGTTACCAGATATATCTCTGGGTCTGTTGCTGGCACCAGGTGAGGGTCTTTTCATGTCTGAGTTCACAAGATGAGCTCTTTGCCGCGTTGGGTTATTGCATTAATTACATCCAAGGAATTCCATTGCCATGTGCTCTTCTCTGTCTACTTGCCTACATAAAATCTAAGATTTCTGATTAAGGGTTATCTTCCAAGGAGCAGGATTTTGGGAGAAGGACAAGATAATAGAAACATGTACTATATACTCAGCTGCCCCAGCCCAGCAGAATTTACTAGATTAAATTTTGAATTTAATTCTGAAAAAAAAAGTTAGCAGCTATAAAACACTAAGAGAAAGGTGATATTTTAAACATACAAAACTAAATTTAGGCTTGCAATTATATAGTAAGAAAATTAGAAGAGTTATTCTTTGGCTTTCCTGGGCTATCTGAGCAATTTTCTGGACTGTTGAGGTTTCTAGTTCAGCTAATGGGAATAGAAACAATTCAACAGGAAGATTTGAGTGAGTTGCAATGGGAAGGAGTTGGAGAGGACATCTATTCCTTTCTACTGCCAAACAATAACAATGTTCATCAATAGCTCACACCCTCTGTTTTAGGAGGCCAAGGGAGTTTGGCACCTTCAGTCTGTAATCATCTCAAAATATGAGACATGGACTTAACCCTTGCTTTCTGATTAGTTTGTTGTTATGATTGGTTTATCTGATTGACCCATTGCCCTGGTAGGACCACTACTTATAGTAAAGTTATGGTTTTGACTATTGTTTTTTCTTTTCCCTTTTTCTTTTTAAGTTCTTGGGTTGCAATCAGTGGTGCTCTGGGACTGCTCTAGGCTCTGTACTTAATTGTTGTTTCAGGTGCTTTTTGGACCATATGGTTCTGGGAACCTTGCATAAGAAAGATGGCTTGTTGAACTATCTTTCTGGTACCTAGTAAAGATATACTTCTAAGAAATATTGCTATGTTTTAGGTACACATGACTTTCCTATATCATTAGCTTTGGTTTCATATGAGAAAGAATGAAAACTTGGTAAATTATTACTGCAATAATTGGGGCTCATGAAGATGTTCACCAATTTGGGGAAATAATAGGGACCAGTCTTTATGACAAGTCATCTCATCATGCAGGATATATAGTAAGAGGAAGACTACTATCATAGCCAGTGTATGTTTAGTTAGAAAGATCAGGGTCATTTATAAACTGAGTCTGAGCTCCTATTACTTTATTTGCCAGTTCCCTGTCAAATAATCTCCAAAAGAGAGAAGAGGGAGGGCGGTGACTGGAGGGAAACTGGGCACATTGGAGATGGGAAAAGTATAAGGGACAGGTGTTGGAACATTGTATGCCTGAAACCCAATTATGTACAACATTGAAACTGTGTTTCTCACAGTGATTCAGTTAAATAAAGGAATTATAGGTAGGGTGGCAGACTGGCCTTAGGGTTTATTATCTCAGCACCTCTTCCTGGAGACTCTGTCACAGGGTTACCTCTGTGCTCCAAGTCTTGTTTGATGTCTTTGTGTTGTATAGATAGACCACTGTTAGCATTATTCCTATAGAAGAGATTACACAGATTTTTCCTCTGAAATCATGGAGTTTTGTTGCTGTTGTTGTTTGTTTTTGTTGTGGGGAGCAAACCCAGCTGTGTTCAGAGCTCTGTAGATTCAGAGATGACTCTTTATGGGCTCAGAGGCCCATAAAAGATGCTGGTTTAACCTGGGTTAGTTGAGTTCAAGGTAAGTGCCTTATCCACTGTCCATCTTTGATAGTAAACTTGACAATTCCTTGACATCCTTAAGATTTGCCATCTAAGCAGTGGAACAGTTGTATAGTGGGCAGGACACCTGAATTTCAGGTTACTGACCCAGATTTAAACCCTGGAAACACATATGATCTCCTAAGCACTATGCTGAGTGATCTCTGAATGCAGAGCCTGGAGTAAATGCTGAACACTGCTGAGTGTGCCACCCCGAACCCCTCCCCCCCCAGAAAAAAAAAACAGAAAAAGTATTTTCCGTCTAGATGAAGGAACTGTTATTTAAATGTTACCTATACCTCCAGGTACCAAGCACCACATCCTAAGTGCTACAAGTCTCTTTATCATAGTTTTTTGAGAATTCTTGGCACAGTTCAGCAGCAACCAGATTTTCTTCTCTTGCCAGCCTTTCCTCTAGAACTCTTGAGACTGTTTTTGCCTCACTCACTGCTCCTCGCTGGAATACACAGTAATATATGAATTTACATATGTCACCACCATCTCAGGAAAAAGAAAATCCCACAATAAATATTGAGAGCCAATGAGTAAAGACAATCTAACAAACACACATGGGACACTAGAGGAAGGCCATTGGAGATTTGTAAAGTTGAGAGGTAATAATTAGATGCTTCCCTGCCTGGTAAGTGATGAGTAAAACATACATACCTTTCAAAGAGTTCCAGCATCTTAAGGTATTTCTGCCCTCTCTGATTCTGAAAACACACACATGTGTGGGGGTGGGGCAAGCGTACAGAAGTAGGGGAGACTTTGGGCTCACTCAATACTTCACTCAAGTCCATCTTGTCTGTGCAAACCCCATTAGCATGTCTCCAAACAGTTGTTGAATTTCATATTCTCAAGTTAAGTAGTTCTTGTCTGAATTTCAAAATCCAAGTCATTATCAGGTTTAAATAAAGGGTGTTTACCCTTCCCGATGAATAATCCTCCAAACGTTCTTGTATCTTCACGTCTGTATGCCACAATGAATGCTATTGCAGAAGGATTTATGTTAGCAAATAACACAGACTTCGAGGAGGGCATGGGGGGGAGGCCCCTCCTTGGGACATAGCCAGTTTGCAAATCAAATCCAAGGGCACGCTCGTGCTTCTCATGGCATTTTCCCACTGGATTTCTCTACACATTCTATGGAGACACTAATCCTATTTTCACTCTGAGTCATTTATTAAACCAGTTAAGGATGAAGTTTTTACACTAGGGCCCATAGATCTATTTTCATGCTGCTTAGAGGTTAACGATCACACCCTGGAGAAATGGCAGGCATGCTCAGATGGGCATGTGACATTAAGTCAAAGCCTGTTGTCTTTTCTTCTGAGCTATGGGACAAAGTGTCCAGCCCGTACCCCTTTTTTGTTTTTATTTATTGATTCATTAGCCCATTCATTTATTCTACAAGCGTGCCTGAGAGCTTAATTAGATATGTACAGCCTGAGACACGCATACAGTAATATGAGTAGATACCTTCTTACAATGAACTCCCCAAAGAACTGACAAGTGCCCTGTTAACAGACAATGACACTATAGGCATTAATGTTACTACTAAGTTATTATTAGTTTAGTATTAGGTATTAATGAGGGGAGACACATGATTCAGGTACATGGGAAGTGGGTCCTGGGTGATAGCACAAGCCTCCAGAAGGTGAAAATCTTACTGGCCTAAGAAAGGCTGAGGGCAGGGTGTGGGTGGAGAGGTGGGTAACATTTTGAGCTGAAGACAGGGTAAACAGCAAAAAAGTAGAAAAAGTATACTTCAGGATGGTGGAAACTAGGGACATACTCCCTTGCCTTGCTGAGAAAGCAAGAGGGAGAGAGAGACAAGACAGACAGACAGACACCAGAGAGAGCGCCCACCTCCTTTTCTGCAGGTGATATGGAACAGATAGTTACTTTCCACACAGATTCCACACCCACTGCCCTGCCCAAAGTGCACCTGGGAGTGATGGTCTTCAGTCCTCAGTACCCCTGACCACCTGTCCTTTATCCCTGTTTCCCTTTCCTCCCTACAACATATCCCTGCTTCACTGTACTTTGCTTCCTTTCTCCAGGTCCCTGAATTTTTACTTCTCTCTTAGTGCTCTGCCTCCTGACTCAGCGCTTGTGAGAAAAGTACTTTTCCATGTCTGAATGTTTTAGTCCCACCCCTAGCAGCTCAACTCTATCCTGCAAATGTACCAGAACACACAAAATGCAAATGAGAGGGGAAGACTACTTCAGGAACTCATCTAGCCGTCATGGTTTTGTTATCCTGAAAGCTATCAAAGGCAGGATTCAGTAAAGTATATTAAGGCTACTTTGGGGCTAATCAAAAGGTATGTATTCTGATTGTGCTCCCCAGCCAGTTTTCTTTTCATATTTTGACAATAAAGGCCCCTAAGACATCTGACCCTACTGTTTACTCGAGACCTATTATTGCGACCTCTCTGCTTATTAAGAAAACAAGGCTGGGCGTCAATTCTACACAGCCCCTGGGTATCCATGTCGGGGACGGTATATCCGTCAGGCTTTGGTGCTGACTGATCAGCCGAGGAGGAATTCCTCAGCACGCCCACTGCTGCCTTGGTGGCCCATGGCTGCTTCCCTCCATCAGGGTCAATTTGAAAAAAAAAAAAAAAAGGTTATTGCTTTGGCCAAAAGCCCAGTGACAAATGTGGCTTTTGTCCAACAACAGTACACAATCCCAAGTCTGTTATTTCTTCTTCACCCCAGATGTCGTAACTTGATAAAAAGGACATTGTGGACACAGCAGAACCTGATTTTAGACTCAAGCTCTGCTTTCCCAAGGCTCATGAACAGTTCCCGAGAGAGTTAATATAACACAACCCCCTACATCGGCTTACATGAGCTCCCACAGACCGAGTGGCTCACTTGGACAGACCGGATCACTCTAGGTTTCCTAAGAAAGTGATGACAGGAACAAGTCCACTAGTAAGACCTCAAGAAGGTGACCTCTGGGTGCTCACTGGGAAAGCAGGGACAGCACTAAGCTTGGGCCAGTGGTCAGAGAGATCTCAAAGCTTCTCTGCTTTCAGCATGGGTAATGTCCACCTTATAGCTAAATAGGAGTTACTTCAATTTCCAGAGCTGTCTTTGGCACTTAGAAAAGGCAGGTAAATGCTCTCTGAATTTCTTTCTTTCCAGATAGTGTTTGTTTTATTCTATCATCCATTCTCTCATGTGTCTAATTAGTGTGACTTACTAGATCAGGTCTTCTTTTCATTTTTTGTCTCTCTTTTTGTTTATTTGATGGGGGGACATTGAGTGGTACTCAGGTGTTACTCCTGGCTCTATGCTCAGGGATCATTCCTAGCAGGGTTCAGGGGACAATATGGAGTTCTGGGGATTGAACCCACATCAGCAGAGTGCAAAGCAAACATCCTACGGACTCTATTATCCTCTAACTCCCAGGTTTTCCTTTTCTGAAAACTTGCACCCACAGGTTGGTCAAGGCCTATTTCTCTCAGAAACTAGTTCCTTCTTGAGCAGGTAAGTAGGAACAAGAGATCTAACAGCTTGCTCCAAGGGCACCCCCAAATTGTAGTCAAGTCATATGCAACTCACCATGAATGTAATTAGTGGGACAGGTGGGACCAAACCATGAGCCCATGAGAGGAGCCATCCTGCCTTGGCTCTGGATAGGTGATGTGGAATTGGAGAATGTTTGATGTCAACATGTTGACCTGTGCCACGTTGTCTTTGATTTTACTTAAATAAATACAAGAAGATCCCAGGAAGAATTTACCACTACCATGTTTCTGCTCATTTCCATTTCCACAGTGAGAGGGTCTAAGTGTCCCTTGGGATAATGGTGCAACATTCACTCTAACAAAGGCAAGATTAATACCACCCACTTTTGTTTGTTGTTTTGTTTTGCTTTTGGAACACATCTGGAATTTGGAACACATTCCTGGCTCTATGCTCAGGAATCATTCCTGGTAGCAGTATTTATTACCAGGTTACCAGGTTATTCAATTCCCATTGGATGAAATGAGGAGATGTTGATGTTGGAAATTCTTCACGCTTTGTTAGTTCTTTTTGGATTAGTACTTTAACTATTTGTTTGGTATTTTGAAAAACAATTCTTACAATATTTAGGAAATATCATTTTGCATTTTGTGTTGGCTGTGCCAGGGCATGTGACAGTCAGTGGAGGCCAGCCTTTCCTTTCCTGGAACTGTCTTCTGCCTCAGTTGGTATTGAGTCAACACCCTGCATGGCTAGACTCTGTTACTGAGTGGTATCTGAACCCTGCTGACCACAGAGGGATATTTAGATTCCTTGACTCTAAAATTGCAGTTTTGTTTCAGAGCAGCAGAAGAAGAATTAGCAGACTGACACCATGAACCAGAAGCCCATAGCCTCAGCATTTCTTTTGCTGGGAAATGCCTGTTATTCCTTACTGGCTATTTTCTTCCATTTGTCATCATATCTAATTCCCAGTTAGTGAGGCTTGTGAGACACACATTTGAGACTTCAGCCCCAGTGCAGGTTCTCTGAAAAGGTGGTTCATTATGCATGTGTGTGTGTTTGTGTCTGTGTGTCTGTGTGTCTGTGTCTGTATCTGTGTCTGCATCTGTATGTGTTGAACATCGAACATCAAGGTCAGGCCATGAGAAAAACATGGACATCAGATCTTCTGCAAAGTGTCTACACAAACTTGCCAACCATAACATGGGAGTAAGCCTTAGCAGCCATCCTGCCAAATTTGATTTGGGGATGGTAAAATGAAATGTACATCAGTCATTTGGTACAACTTTAAATATAGATAGATGTTCAATGGCCTTTAGATGAAGCTCTGCCCAATCTGAGAGAAGAGATAGTCAAGCAGTGAGTTTGAATTGGACACTTTCTTAGGTTAGGTGCCCTTATATCTTGGGAGGAAACCAAGAAAAAGCTGGATTTCAGTGTAGAGGGGTGGTTTTTCAATAATGAGTGATGTGAATTTAAATTCTCTGGGGTTCTTGAATGCCCCAGTACTTGAATGGAACATTATGTTTGTAAAAGCAACCAGGTAGCCCATTTCCAGAGTGTCATATGCTCCCATGACACAGTCATCTAAGAATGATGAAGCTACAGTCATTCACATTGACCAGGGACTAGAGGAGCAGCAACTTGTTGATTTGCAAGTTTGGGATATGCCTCTGCACCGCACCTCCCCTAGCATCATTTGCCTCCTCCCCAGTAATGCCTGCTCTTTCCAAGTCCAGTCTTGGGAGTAAAGCACTTACATGTGGGTTATTGGTAAAATATATGAGGATATCAGAATATGCATTCCTGTTAAAGAGAAACTATTAGGGGGTTAATGCATATCACAAAGGTTAACAGAGTTAATGGTGAGTTGGTACATGATTAAGGAAAAAAATATTGAGTTGAGGTAGTGGCAGGAATATTCATATAGAATGCAGCAGGTTCATCTGAAATCCCTTTTCACTACACACCCAAGTTGATAGCCGCAGAATACAAGACAACTGAGCAGCTGAGTGAAGATTCACTTGATAGCATTTGCAAATGAGCTGTCATTTGGCTCATATATTCTAGGACTTCCATCAATTCCAGTCCATACTTCTCATCATATCCAGTATCCATGAGGGACAGACTCTCTGATATCTCAGAGTCCTCTTTGTAGAAGCTTCTGGACTGGTTCACAGTACCAGGTGCAGTCCTTTGAAGGACATCTCATTGAGAGCTTGAATTCCCACCTCATAGGTGGTCTAATAAATTGTCTGGCTGATGTTTGGGCCAACTGCACCCACTTTCATCTGATCTTTCTGAGAGGGGAATTCTTGAGGCTTCTGGACATCATTAGCCCTCAAAATGAGAACTATTTGGTACAATTATAGGCTATTATTTGGATCCCTGATCCAAATAATAATAATAATAATAATACTAAAGCCAGGTGGGCAAGATGAGGAAGCTTGGAAGTTTGGAAGCTTGGAAAGCTCCAGATCTGGCAGAAAACTAAAGTTGGGGGTTCTCTGTTCATTCCCTGTTAGGAAGCAAATTGGTAGCAGTTAATACAAGGAGAGCCATGTGAACATATTTATGTGGTAAGCAATCTGGAAATAGGTCTCACCTCTTCCAAAAGTTTAAGACCTTAGCAAGACCTCTTCATCTCTGAGCTCCAGTCTCCTCTGTCATATCAGAATAGAGTAAACATCATAGGTTGGGCCTGAGAACTCAGCCAGAGCAATGCCAGACAAAAATCATTTCTTAGTATATCAGAGCTGACATAATTACTCTGCGTAGTGAGGGCATGGGAAATATAACAGATTTGAGTTCAATAAACTAACAAGAAAGAAAGAAAGAAAGAAAGAAAGAAAGAAAGAAAGAAAGAAAGAAAGAAAGAAAGAAAGAAAGAAAGAAAGAGAGAGAGAGAGAGAGAGAAAGAAAGAAAGAAAGAAAGAAAGAAAGAAAGAAAGAAAGAAAGAAAGAAAGAAAGAAAGAAAGAAAGAAAGAAAGAAAGAAAGAAAGAAAGAAAGAAAGATTTTTCAAAGTAGTCTCTGATGATCGTTTGAATCTCCTTGGTTTCTGTTGTGATGTCCCCCTTTTCATTTCTGATTCGGTTTATTAGGGTTTTCTCTCATTCTTTCTTTGTGAGTCTTGCTAGCAGTTTATCAATCTTATTTATTTTCTCTAAGAACCAGCTCTTTGTTTCATTAATCTTTCGGATTGTTTTTCGGGTTTCCATATCATTAATTTCTGCTCTAAGTTTTACTATTTCTTTCCTTTGATCTGGTTTGGGTTCCTTTTGCTGGTCCTCTTCTAAGATCTTGAGCTGCGAAGCCAAGCTATCTATATAGGCCCTTTCTTCCTTTCTGAGGAATGCTTGCAGAGCTATAAACTTTCCCCTTAACACAGCTTTAGCTGCGTCCCATAGGTTCTGATAGCTTGTGTCTTCATTCTCATTTGTTTCTAGGTATCTCTTGATTTCTTCCTTGATTTCCTTCGTGACCCACTCATTGTTCAATAGTGAGTTGTTTAATTTCCAAGTGTTTGATTTGGTTCTCCACGTCTTTGCGTGTTTAACTTCCATCTTCAATGCATCATGATCTGAGAAGATAGTTGACACAATTTCTATCTTCCCGATTCTATTAAGGTATAATTTGTGATCCAGAACATGGTCTATTTTGGAAAAGGATCCATGTGCGCTGGAAAAGAATGTGTATTCTTTCTTTTTGGGGTGTATTGCCCTGTATAGGTCTATTAGCCCTGTCTCTTCCATTTCTTCCTTCAGAGCCATTGTTTCCTTGCTGAGTGTTGTTCTTGTCGATCTATCCAGAGGTGACAAAGCAGTGTTGAAGTCTCCTACTACTATCGTGGTGCTAGTTATGTCTTCCTTAAATTCTGTTAGGAGTTCTTTTAAGTATTTAGCTGGTCGTTTATTAGGTGCGTATACGTTTAATAGTGTGATTTCTTCCTGTTGTACATATCCCTTGATGAATAGGAAATGACCTTCGCTGTCCCTTCTAATCTTTTTCAGCCTGAAATCTATGTTGTTGGATACTAGTATGGCCATCCCTGCTTTTTTGATGGAGCTGTTTGCTTGCAGGATTGTTTTCCATCCTTTGATGTTTGCGTCTGTGTTCGTTTTGACTATTCAGATGTGTTTCTTGTAGGCAGCAGAAAGTTGGGTTTAGTTTCCGAATCCATTTTGCCACTCTGTGCCTCTTGATTGGTGCATTTAGACCTTTAACATTAAGAGAAATTATTGTCATGGGATTTTGTGCCATTTTTCTGTAGGGTTTGTTGTTCTTATAGGTTATTTTCCTTGTCTTATAGTAGCCCTTTGAGTCCTTCTTTTAAATTTGGTCTTGAGTCTATGAAGTTCCTGAGCTGTTGTTTCTCCATGAAGTGTATAGTTCCTTCAAGTTTAATTGAGAGTTTAGCCGGGTAAAGTATTCTTGGTGAGGCATTCATTTCATTGAGTTTTTTCACTATATCCCACCATTGTCTTCAGGCTTGGAAGGTTTCTTCTGATAGGTCTCCTGTGAATCTAAGGGGTGCTCCTTTGTATATGATCTCCTTCTTTGATCTTGCTGCTTGCAGTATTGTGTCTCTACCCATAGCATCCATCATTCTGACTATGATATGCCTTGGGGATTTTTTATTTGGGTCCCTTTTAGCTGGTACCCTTCGGACTCCTTGGATCTGGATGTCCATATTTTCTAGCTCTGGGAATTTCTTAGCAATGATGTCTTTAATTGTGTTTTTTTCGTTAGGACTGGTCCCCTGTGGTTCTGGTACTCCAATGATTCTTATGTTGTTTCTCCTAAGGTCATCCCCTAGTACTCTAATTCACTCTAGAGCCATTTTGAGATCTTTTGCCATTATTTGTTGTTGCCTATATGCTTTCAGCAGCTCATCTTCAAGATCACTGATTCTTTCTTCGGCATTGAAGACAAGGTTGGCAAAACCCTCCACGATATTGAAGATAAAGGTATCTTCAAAGATGACACGGAACTAAGCAATCTAGTAAAAACAGAGATCAACAAATGGGACTACATCAAACTAAAAAGCTTCTGCACCGCAAAAGATACAGTGACCAGAATACAAAGACTATCCACAGAATGGGAAAGGATATTTACACAATACCCATCAGATAAGGGGTTGATATCAATGGTATATAAATCACTGGTTGAACTCTACAAGAAGAAAACATCCAACCCCATAAAAAAATGGGGTGAAGAATTGAACAGAAACTTTACCAAGGAAGAGATATGAATGGCCAAAAGGCACATGAAAAAGTGCTCTACATCACTAATCATCAAAGAGATGCAGATCAAAACAACCATGAGATAACACCTCACACCACAGAGACTAGCACACATCCAAAAGAACAAAAGCAACCGCTGTTGGAGAGGATGTGGGGAGAAAGGGACCCTCCTACACTGCTGGTGGGAATGCCGACTAGTTCAGCCCTTTTGGAAAACAATATGGACGATTCTCAAAAAATTAGAGGTTGAAATCCCATTTGACCCAGCAATACCACTGCTGGGAATATATCCCAGAAAAGCCAAAAAGTATAGTCGAAATGACATCTGCACTTATATGTTCATCGCAGCACTGTTTACAATAGCCAGAACCTGGAAAGACCCGAGTGCCCTAGAACAGATGACTGGTTGAAGAAACTTTGGTACATCTATACAATGGAGTACTATGCAGCTGTTAGAAAAAATGAGGTCATGACGTTTGCATATAAGTGCATCAGCATGGAAAGTATCATGCTAAGTGAAATGAGTCAGAAAGAGAGAGACAGACATAGAAAGATTGCACTCATCTGTGGAGCATAGAATAATAGACTATAAGACTAACACCCAAGATTAGTAGAAATAAGTACCAGGAGGTAAAATGTGGTCGGAGGTCATGCGGGGGAAGAGTGATGCGTGTCGAATATAGACTAGAGACTGAACACAATGGCCACTGAACACCTTTATTGCAAACCACAACACCTAATCAGAGAGAGAGATCAAAAGGGAATACCCTGCCATAGTGGATAGTGGCAGTGTGGGGTGGGGGGAGACGGGACTGGAGAGGGCGGGAGAGATGCTGGGTTTACTGGTGGTAGGGAATGGGCACTGGTGAAGGGATGGGTTCTTGAACTTTGTATGGGTAAAACATGAGCACAAAAATGTATAAAACTGTAACTGTACCCTCACGTTGATTCACTAATTAAAAGTAAATAATAGAAAGAAAGAAAGAAAGAAAGAAAGAAAGAAAGAAAGAAAGAAAGAAAGAAAGAAAGAAAGAAAGAAAGAAAGAAAGAAAGAAAGAAAGAAAGAAAGAAAGAAAGAAAGAAAGAAAGAAAGAAGAAAGAAAGAAGGGAAGGAAGGTAAGAAGGAAGGAAGGAAGGAAGGAAGGAAGGAAGGAAGGAAGGAAGGAAGGAAGGAAGGAAGGAAGGAAGGAAGGAAGGAGGGAGGGAAGGAGGGAAGGAGGGAAGGAAGGAAGGAAGGAAGGAAGGAAGGAAGGAAGGAAGGAAGGAAGGAAGGAAGGAAGGAAGGAAGGAAGGAAGGAAGGAGGAAAGAAGGAAGGAAGGAAGGAAGGAAGGAAGGAAGGAAGGAAGGAAGGAAGGAAGGAAGGAAGGAAGGAAGGAAGGAAGGAAGGAAGGAAGGAAGGAGGGAAAGAAGGAAGGAAGGAAGGAAGGAAGGAAGGAAGGAAGGAAGGAAGGAAGGAAGGAAGGAAGGAAGGAAGGAGGGAAGGAAGGAAGGAAGGAAGGAAGGAAGGAAGGAAGGAAGGAGGAAGGAAGGAAGGAAGGAAGGAAGGAAGGAAGGAAGGAAGGAAGGAAGGAAGGAAGGAAGGAAGGAAGGAAGGAAGAGGGAGGGAGGGAGGAACGGAGGGAGGGAGGGAGATTGTCGTCAAAGCTTCTGTGAGAATTCAATGTGCTATCTGCAGAGCATGTTGACTAGTTCTTAGCGCATGGTTATACCTCAAGAGACAGAAGGGGGGAATTTTAATACCACATTTTAAGTTGCCTGTACTATACACCCAGCAATATATTGCTATTTAAATCTGAACTTAGATTATTTTATAATGTATACTCTGAAGCGATAGCACAGCGGTAGGGCATTCTCCTTTCACGCGGCCAATCCGTGTTCGATTCCTCCACCCCTCTCGGAAAGCCCGGCAAGCTACTGAGAGTATTGCACCTGAATGGCAGAGCCTGGCAAGCTACCCCTGGCGTATTCAATATGCCCAAAACAGTAACAATAAGTCTTACAATGAGAGACATTACTGGTGCCCGCTCGAACAAATCGATGAGCAATGGGATGACAGTGACAGTGACCCTGAAAAAAATCACAAAGAGAAAAAATTTTTGAATATAATAATAACATAAGAAGAAATTTAGGGGACCAGAGAGGTAATACAAGGTTTAAGCATATGCATCTGTCTTACCTTGGTTAAATTTTTGGCTGCGACAGAACAGTTCTGGATATAGCCCTGGAAGCTGCCAGCACAACATAGTATAGTCCTGGAGAACCCTTAGCATTACCCAGATAGTCCTAGTAGTTCCTGCCCCCAAAGGGCCTGAGCAGCACTGAATTCTTATTCCCTAACAATGAACCATATGTCTGATTGGGCAAGTATCACTGGGTGTAGCCTCAGTGGCCTCCAAGTGCTGCTTTAGAGGGTTCCCCAGGAAGAAAAATGAAAGAAAAAAATTTAATCGGATAATGAGCTGCAGAGTAAAGGCAGAGAAAGCATGACTATAAGAAACAAAAAGAACTAATGCAACAACAACAAAACTATTAAAAATTAGGCAATAATGAAAAAACTACATAGTCACTTTGTTTTTGTCTCTTGGGGGCCACACCTGGTTGTGCTCAGGACTCTCAACAGGCTTCTTGTTCAGGGATCACTTCTGGCAGAGATGGGGGAGCAGCATACATGGGGTGCAGGGATTGAACCCACATAGAACATGCACAAGGGAAGCAACCTACTAGCTGTACTATCTCTCCAGCTCCTAAATAATCACTTTAATTATAAATCATCTAAGAAACCAATTTAAGGACAGATTATCAGAGAAAATTTACAAAAAAATATAAGTTGCACTCTAATTTGTTTATAGGACACTTACTTTCAACATAAAAATTCAAACGAGTTAAAAGTATATGTTATGAGAGTACTAATCACAAGAAAGGGAGTAGCTAAATTGATTTCAGACAAAACAAACTTCAGAACAAAGAAAATTATCAGAGTTAAGAAGAGGACATTATGAAATGATAAAGGAGTCATTTTGCACAATGGCATAATAATCCTAAGTATGCCTGGGTAGAGCTTCAAAGTATCTGAGGCAAAAATAGAACTGAGAGAATAGACAGCTCCACTATTAAAGTTGGAGATTTCAACACCCTTTTGTCATTGATTGATAGTTCAGGCTGGCAGAAAATTAATAAATATAAAACCAGTAAAATAACCTGGGCAATGCTATGAATCAACTTGACATAATTAATATTTTTAGAATATTTCATCCAACAATAGCAGAATATAGTTTATTCTTAAGCTCACAAGAAATATTCATCAATATAGACACATTGTGGCCATAAAATAGACCTTAAATCTAAAAGAATATAAATCATATAGTGTTCCCATACCACAATGGGATAAAACTAGAAATCAGTTACAGATAGCTGGAGAATTCCCAAATATTTAGAAATGAAAACATATGCTTCTAAATAACCTGTGGATGAAATAAGTTTCAAAATTAAAAATATATTTTAATTTTAAATTGTATGAAAATTGAAGTAAAACTTATAAAAATTTTGGGAATTTAGTAAAATGTTTCATAATAAATTTATATACTTAATTAGATGCAAGTATCTAAAGTAGTAACCACCTAAATTTAGACCTTGGGAAGTTTAGAAAAGAAAAGCAAATTGCATAACTAAGTGAAATAATTTGTAGCACACCAACAACTACAATTTACTTAAAGAGGGATAGATAACTTGATTAGATATCGATTTATTCATTAAATTAAACTAATAATTAAAAATTTATATTAAAAATAATTTAACAGGCATACTTGGTTTTACTGGGGAGTTCTGAAAAACACTTAAAAAAAATGCTCGAGCGGGACTTGGGCTCGAGCTTGGGATGGGGGTGATACCGGGGTGCTCTCCACCGAGATGCGACCCAGGTGACCACATGTTTGTGCAGTTGCTCTGATGCTGGTCAACCACGATCCAGAGGCCAGCTAGACTACTTTTTGGTACCAGCAGCTGCTCACAGAAATGTCTCTAGACTGTGAACTAAGGCATAGCTCCACACTGACCGAGGAGAGAAAAGGTCTTTCTTTCTTTCTCAGCTTTATTTTCCCTTTTCAGGGAAACGGCATGGCGTCCACCATTTTCTAAGGACCATTAAGGAGGTATGAACTTGGTGGCATGGGAAGAAAAAAAAAAAAGAGGTATAAAACTTGCAACAGCGGGACTCGAGCACGATCTTGGGACAGGGGCGATACTGGCATGTTCTCCACCAGGATGCGACCTGCATGGCCACACATTTGTGCGGTCACTCTGATGCTGATTGACCACCATCCGGAGGCCAGCTAGACTACTTTTGGTACCAGCAGCTGCTCGCCGAAATGTCTCTAGACTGTGAACTAAGCCATAGCCCCATGCTGCCCAGGAAGGGAAATGATGCAATTTCTAACATAAATCTTCCTGAACTTAGTTACTAAAATACTAAAATACAGAACTCCCAAACCATGCGGCCACTATCGCAGACGTGAGACTTCATATCTCTTCATTCTCAGTAATGGAAAACTAATTATCAAATGCTTCCTGGTTAGCAGGGTTTTTATGGGGGGGAGGAAACTCCAACGATAGTGAGTTTGTGTTGAAATATGGAATGTAATTAAGGTAAAGAGAAAGTGAAATGAAATTTATCACTATGCAGGTGGGGGTGGGGGTGAGGGGGTGGGAGGTATACTGGGGTTTTTGGTGGTGGAATATGTACACTGGTGAAGGGACGGGTGTTTGAGCATTGTATAACTGAGACATAAGCCTGAAAGCTTTGTAACTTTCCACATGGTGATTCAATAAAATAAATTAATTAAAAACAAAACAAAACAAAACAAACAAAAACAATTCTCAAAAATTTCTTCTATATAGTGAGAATACTGTATATAATACTGTATAATACACACAATATTTAAAAATTATAAATTTGAAGAATGGGTTAACTGATTTCAAGTCTTACTTAATTTTCTATATAAAATTTCTTCTTTATTTTATTTTACTGTTGTTTGATTTTCCTCTTTTGAGTATAGTATTATGACTATACCAAAATCAATTTAAAAATTATAAAAAGCTACAGACCAATATTTCCAAAGAACTCAGTTTCAAAATTCTTTTTTTTTTTTTTTTTTGCTTTTTGAGTCACACCTGGCGATGTTCAGGGCTTCCTCCTGACTCTGAAATTAGGAATTATTCCTGGCGATGCTTGTGGGACCATATGGGATGCTGGGGATCAAACCCAGGTTGACTGCATGCAGGGCAAATGCCCGACTTGCTGTGCTATCACTCCAGCCCAGTTTCAAAAATTCTTAGCAAAACATAAGAAAATTAGTTAAACATTCTTTAAGGATACAGATCACAATCAAGAGACAGTAAATCCAGAAAAATGAGACTGGTTCAAAGTTCATAAGCCAGTAATCATATTAACAGATTAAACAAGAAAATTATGTATTTTTTTTGCTTTTTTTTTTGGGGGGGGTCACACCTGGCGATGAACAGGGGTTATTCCTGGCTCTGCACTCAGGAACCACTCCTGGTGGTGCTCAGGGGACCATATGGGATGCTGGGAATTGAACCTGGGTCAGCCGCGTGCTAGGCAAACGCCCCACCTGCTGTGCTATCGCTCCAGCCCCGAAAATTATGTATTTATACCAATTAATACAGAAAAAAAAAGCAAGTGACAATTCAATACTCTCATGGTAAAATAGTGTTTTCATTTAGTAACAGGTACATTATGCATGATACTGCACTTAATGATGAGATATTGTTTGTGCTCTGTGATTGTAAATCAGGATAATATCTCCTCTTTCAGCATTCCTTTCAATATAACACCAGAAATTCTAGCTACTGCAATAGGAATAGATTAATCAATAAATGCAATATGTACTATAGAGGTAAAAATATAGTGCTTGAATTCATATGTGGCATGATTTTCTAGGTAAAAAACACCAAAGAATTTTTTAACTCCAGAAAATATAATCAGAGCACTGTATCACTGTTGTCCCATTGTTCATCGTTTTTGCTCAAGCGGGCACCAGTAATGTCTCCATTGTGAGACTTGTTGTTACTGTTTTTGGCATATTGAATAGGCCACAGGTAGCTTGCCAGGCTCTGCCATGCAGGCAGGATACTCTCGGTAGCTTACTGGGCTCTCTGAGAGGGACAGAGGAATCAAACCCAGGTTGGCCACGTGCAAGGCAAAAGCCCTACCTGTCGTGTTATCACTCCAGCCCATCTAGTTATAAGCTCTTCAAATATTGACATGAACATAGAAAACTATAAAACTTTTATAAAATAAAAGATCTAAAGAAATCCATAGTAATCATGCTCATTTATTCAAAGGGTATTAAGATGTCAGTTCCAGGCCAGAGGCATAGTATAGGAAATAAAGCCCTTGCTTGCAGGCAGCTGTATTAGCAAAAATCCTATTTTGAATCCCTAACACCACATATTGTCACTCTTGCACCACAAAGGGCCACTCCTGAGCATGAATAACACCAGACTATTGTCCAAAGAGCTAAGAAAAAGGAAAAAGAAGTCAGTTCCTTCTAATATTTGGTTTTTAGAGTAAACATAATCCCAACCAAAAGTTCCAGATATTTATGAAGTAATTACAAAATTCAATCAAAAGGAAAATATTGTATAATACACACAATATTTAAAAAATTATAAATTTGAAGAATGTGTTAACTGATTTCAAGTCTTACTATATATACTTACCACAAAGCAATTGACTATTGGAAAAAATAATAGATATGTAGATAAATTGAATATAACAGAGTCTATGAGTAGACACATATGTAATTAATCTTTGATAAAGATATACAGGCAAGTCAATGAAAAAATGGGAATAAGTGTTTCAAAGTATGATGTTAGACCTATAAATTAGCTACATATTTATATAGAATGAACCTACGGCTGGAGAAATAATACAGAGGATAGGGTGTTTGCCTTTCACTACCACTTGTGATCCCTGAGCACAGAACCAGGAATAAGCCCAAAACCCCACAGGGTATGGTTCAAAAACTACCCTCAGGAATAATGAACCTATTCACATAATATCATATCTTGTACAAGAATCAGTTCAAATGAATAACTGCTAGTATATTAATTTTATACTGCTGCAATAAGAAGTTATCATAAATGTAGTGGATGAAACAAATTTCTTATCTTAGTACTCTGGATATTAGAAGTTCAAAAGTACTAGCATTAGAAAAAATTTAAGTTATTGTAGGATTTCATTTATTTCTGGAGGCTCTAAGGGAGAGTCCTTATTTTATTTTATTCCTTTTCCAATTTTATAGGTTGCCCAAATTCCTTGGCTCATGACTTTCTTCTACATTCAAAGCTAGCAATGATTAGTTGAATCTGTCTTCAATAAAGTCTTCTAACTTAACTAAAAATGACATTAAGAGTCCATTTTTGGGCCTGAACAATAGTACAGAGGGTAGGACACCAGATTCAGGTTCTGTACTCGGCATCTAAAACAATCCCCTGAGAATCACCAGAAGTAATTCCA
Organism: Sorex araneus; assembly: GCF_027595985.1. Lineage (NCBI taxonomy): Eukaryota > Metazoa > Chordata > Mammalia > Eulipotyphla > Soricidae > Sorex > Sorex araneus. The sequence goes on from NC_073312.1 coordinate 37,123,789, forward strand.
GAGTGCAGAGCCAAGAGAAACCCCTGCATATAGTTGGGTATGACCCAAAAACAAAAGCAAAAAAAAAGTATATTAGGCCCACCATCAGAGCTAAATATTGGGACCTGGAGATTGAAAGGGCCACTTCCATCCTGGAAGATGGAAGGGGCCACTTCTTACTTCTCAGTAGCAGGAGTTACCAGCTGCCTCAAAAAGAGGCCACCAACTTTTGATATCCTACTTCTATTCGGGACTCTGTGCCAGGCTGTTTTCACTCTGGGCACCCCAGAAGGGGGCGGGTGAGAGCTCTCCCCACCCCAAAGGAACCCAGTCCGGCAGCCGACCTCCACTACCCAACCGTTGCCATGCTCCAGGTCGCTTTCTGGACTGCGTGACACATTATAAGATACTTCTTACTGATTTTCCATAATTACCACACCATATTTGATGGAGTTCAGACAGTAGGCAACAAATCAGAGTAATATATATATATATATATCCTATGTATAGGATATATATATCCTATGTATAGGATATATATATATATATCCTATGTATAGGATATATATATCCTATGTATAGGATATATATATATATATATATATCCTCCAATCGTTGGGAAAGACGAGTGTGGAGAGGCTGCTAAAATCTCAGGGCTTGGAGGAATAGAGACATTACTGGTGCCCGCTCAAGTAAATTGATGAACAACGTGATGACAGTGATACAGTGATATAGTGATACCTCTATTCGGCTTGTGATTTTCTGGGGATGCACCATTGATGCATTGTGCTAGGGTAGTTAAGATTGAGGATCTAATTATAGAGGGCTGTTCATTGTTGCTCCAGCTGTGGTCACAGGGTGGATCAGATGCTAACAAGTTGCCTTGCTACAGGGGTATCCAGGGTGAAGGTGACTATACAAATGCTTTACTGCTCCTTTAAAAGAACTCAACACACCTCGCCTGATGTCTAAACAAAAACTATGCAGAAATGAATGAATCTATTAGGTCAATGAGAGGTTCGTGATTCAAGTACCAATGTTCTCTTGCCAGACCATATGGCCCAATCACACAGTACAAACTCAGCAGTTGGTAGACATCGTCAGACCTGACTGGTGAAGGCTGTTAATCTTGATGCTTCTTTCAATTCCTGGCTTAATTTTGCTGGTTCAGGCCTTGGCTTTCATTACAGCTTAAAGATGTGCCTTTTAAGAATTGACTCATGTTCAATTTTCAGCAACTGCTTTATGAGGTTTTATTTTCAGACAGCATAGGCAAATTGTGTGATCATAAAAAAATCATCTGTGGAGTTTGTTAAACTGACGGGTGTTCTTGGGTCCCATCCCAAAGGAGGGTATTTTTTAATAGTTTTCCTGAGAGATTTTGTGATGCAGATTTTAGAGTCCACAAACATAGACTGCTAAAGCAATCTTTTAAAACTTGTATTCCTACATTTCTACAGATGTCCAAAAGGCATTTAAAAAAAGCTTGCTGTCACATCGGGGAACTCTAAATCAAAGTAACACCTCACCTGTGAAAATGATCTATATTTTAAAAAAGGCCAGACTGTGCTATAAGATGATTCTCATTGTTGTTTTGATTTGCATCACCCTGATAACTATCGATGTGCAGCATTTTTTGTGTGCCTTTTGACCATTTGTATTTCTTTTTTGTGGAAGTTTCTATTCATTTACTCTCCCCATTTTTGATGGGGTTGGAGGTTTTATTGTTGTAAAGTTCTAACAGTGTCTTATATATCCTCTTATATACTCCTTATCTGATAGATATTGGGAAAATATATTTTCCCATTCTGTGTGCTTTCTCTGTACTTTTGTCACCATTTCTTTGGAGATGCAGAGGCTTCTTAGTTTAATGTAGTCCCATTTGTTTATGTTTGTTTCCAGTTGTTTAGAGAGTGGTGTTTCATCCTTAAAGTTGCCTTTAGCTTCAGTATTATAGAAGTTTCTGCCTATATTTTCCTCCATGTACCTTATGGATTCGGGTCTGATATTGAGGTCTTTATCAAAATGAATTGCAGGTGTTTGACCTGCCACAGACCCTCTGCGATAGGGTCCTGCTCTGCCAGCTGCTCAACAACCTCTGGCACACTCCATCAACCTCAAGGAGATCAACCTGAGGCCGCAGATGTCCCAGATGTTGCCCAGAGATGCAGGCAGGTGAGCGTTTGTCAGTGTGCAGATCATTACAACATACCAGTCGACCAAAAGCTTACATTCAGTAGACTGAGAACACCTGTAAAGGCGATTAGAGACCACCCCAAAAGCCTTGGTCTCTCTCAGAGAGCCTGAAAGAGTATTCTACCAAGAGTATTCTACCCACATGGCAGAGCCTGGTAAGCTACCCATGGCATACTCGATATGCCAAAAACAATAACAACGACAGTCCTCATTCCCCTGACCCTGAAAGTACCCCTAATATGCCATAGGGCTACACTAGCACGCAACAGGGACAACTGGAGACGTTACTGGTGCCTGCTCGAGCAAATCTATGAACAACGGGATGACAATGATACAGTGATACAGTGATCAAATTGAACAAAAACAACCAGTACTGGTGTGGATGAGGGGAGAAAGGGACTCTCATTCTTTGTTGGTGGGTTGGTGGTAATACTGACTGGTCCAGCCACTTGGAAAACAATATGGGCAGTCCTCAAAAAACTAGATATGAGCTTCCATATGACCCCACAATACCACTTCTGGGAATATATCCCAGAGGTGCAAAAAAGCACAGTAGAAACGACATCTGCACTTATATATTCATTGCAGCATTGTTCACAATAGACAGTATCTGGAAACAACCCGAGTTCCCAAGACCAGATGACTGGTTAAAAACTTTGGTACATCTACACAATGGAATACTAGTCAACTATTAAAAAAAAATGAAGTTATGAAATTTTCCTATGAGTAAATGAACATGGAGAGTATCATGTTCAGTGAAATGAGTCAGAAAGAGAGGGACAGACATAGGATGACTTCACTCATTTGTTAGTCTCAAAATATGAGACTAATACCCAGGAACAGTAGATAAAAGGACTAGGAGGATTGCTCCATGGTTGGAAGCCCACCTCATGTGCTGGGGGGAAAGGCAATTGGGAAGAGAAGTGACCACTTAGTCAATGATGGTTGGAGGGATCGCTCGAGAGGGAGATGTGTGCTGAAAGTAGACAAAGGACCAAACATGGTGGCCTCTTGGTATCTGTATTGCAAACCATAATGCCCAAAGTAGAGGGTGAGTAAAAAGGAAAGTGCCTGCCATGCAGGTGTGGGTGGTGGGAGGGATACTGGGTACATTGGTGGTGGGAAATGTACACTGGTGGAGGAGTGGGTGTTCGATCATTGTATGACTGAAACTCAATCATGAAAGCTTGTAACTATATCTCACAGTGATCCAATAATTTTTAAAAAGGCCAGAAACAACAAGTATGGGCAAAGATGTGAGGAAAAACTAGCAGCCTCATTCACTGGTGGGAGAATGTTTAATTGGTCCAGTTTCTACGTAAAATAGTATTCAAAATTTTCGAACTAATAAAACATAGATATGCCATATGATTTAAAATTTCACTCCTAGTTATCTAGCTAAATAATACAAAGCAACTAATTTTAAAATATATCTGTATACCTATGTTCATTGCAGCACTTCTTATAACTGTGAGGATCTGGAAATAACTCAAGTGTTCCCTGACAGATGAGATGACAGAGAAGGCATCACATATATACAGAAAGAAATGCTACTCAGCTGTAAGAGAAAATCTTCCCTTTTTTGACAACATAGATTGAAGAGATCATGCTAAGCAACAGAAACCAGAAGACAAAAGACAAATATGTTGTGAAAACTATGCACAGGGATGCACACTAAAGGGTGTGTGTTCACGGGCTCTCGGGGCGGCTCTCTCACACTGCCCGCATTCAGTGCTCTCGAGGTGCTGTGTATGGACTGGATCGGGATGGCTGTTGGCAATGGGCAGGCAAAGGAAGAACAAGGACCAAGCTGGTTGCTGATTAGTTTCCATTTATTCAATCTCTCATCTCTTCCACCTCGGACTCTCTCTCTTCCTAGTCCGTCATTCCTTGATCCCAGCTCTCCAGATTCTCTCTCTGACTCTGCTCTCTGGATTCTGACTCTGACTGACTCTCTCTCCACAACTCCCTGACTCTCTTTTTCTGCCTCTCCCCCGCTTGTCTGTCCACCTCTTGCCCTCTGGGTAATGCTATGCTATACCCGATCTGGTAGCAAAATCAACGTAAGAAAGCTCTTCCTGACTGCCATCAGGCTCAAGGGCAGAAACACCACCTAGAGGTATTCCTCTTCTCCTAACATCTTAATTAACATCTTAATATTTGTTATTTTTGTATGGACACAGTAAAAGATACATTGAGGCTTGTAGGGCAGCTCTCCTAGGAACATCTTGCCACAGACTCAGACTATAGTGCTCAGGGAAGATTAATCATTCTTAACCCTAGCAGGGTCTGAATCTAGTTATTGCTTTTTGGATCATGACAGCATTTGTCTATGACCAAGCTTTTAACTTATAGGTAAGCACTACGGCACTTTGGCCAGGCACATTTGATGCCAGGGTAGCAGCACGTAGCTCACCTCTTACCCTGGGTCCATTCAGTCCCTCATCGGGACCCTGCTTTTGGAGTGCTAGAAAGTAAGGGCAACTGAGGCTTAAGTCAAGAGAATACATGTCCAGGAGGTAAATATCATTGAGAGCCAATTAACTCCCATGTTACAAAGGCATAGCATTAACTGTCTTCTTGTGCCCTTACAAAAAGGGCATTTCTCTGAATTAACTATGCAAAGGACTTAAGGAGAAGAGAAAAACATTATTTACAAGTTGACAGAGCACAAAGAAAGAGGTTACAAATAAACACAAAGGAATGGGAGCACTGTGATGGGAGTAACCCGATAAACCTAAGCTTCCTGTGGCTAGGCGGAAAGGACAAACCCATGTTATCCTACAATATCTGACCTCCTCATGTACAGAATATGCAGAGAAAAAAATCCAAAAGAACAAAGACAAATGAAAACAACCCCTATACTCTGATCAAAGAATTGAGGTTACCAAAAGAGTAAGAGGTATTGTGTTCAAAGGAAAGAGTAAGTCCAACAGATAGTGATGGAGGTAATTGGTACTTGGTAGTGAAACTGGTATGGTAATAATACATTTTGAAGAGAGTGTGATTTCATATTCCTAACTCATATGTAGTCACGTAAACCAACATAACCTCAAATAAAAGTAACATTGACTTCATGCAGTATCTAGCTTATAACATTAAGATTCAAAGACCTCCCTAGCAAGGATAATTTAATTTGAGTTAAAATAATAATTTTTCAATTATTTCTGACACTGGACACTAAATTGGACTTATGAGACTTCAATTAAAATTTCCATTGATACCCAAATAAAAAACTGTGGAGTCAGCTCACAGTTGCTTTGAGGGACTTGTTCTTTCTTCCCAAACCCTCCTTTGTCCTGAACTCCAGTATCCTCATTCGTTTCACCCACTCACTCGTTTCCTGGATATTTTGTGAGTGTTCCAGTGTTGCAGACCCTCTCTTTAACCCATTCTATACTAATGACCCTAACTGTGAGATTTGCAGCTTGATTTTCTCATTACCCACAAAGTATGTATAGCACTAGTCTGACAAAACAAGGAGGATCCAGGATAGAGGGTTTGTTGGATTTGAGGGAGTAGTGTTTGATCTCTATGGAGAAATTGTTTTACAAAGAGAGACAAGTACACACATATTCTCAGATGTATAAATCACCACTCTTGGGCTGTGTAAGCCCCTCTCACGTGGAGATTGCACTTGAAAGGATGTTTGTGGGCACTCCGGGCACTCTCTCTCACTGCCCACGTTCAGTGCTCTCGAGCCACTTCTCCATCACCCAGGATAGCTGTTGCCTTGGATGGGCGAAGGAAGAACGAGGGCCAAGCTGGTTTCTGATTAGTTGCCATTTATTCAATCTCTTGCTTCTCCCAGTTCTCTCCAACCCCTCTGCCTCTCTATCTCTCTCTAACTGTGCAATTCTTTCTTCCAGCTGTATCCATCTCCTCTCTCTCTTTCTCTCTCTCTCTGCTGTCTCCTCTTCTCTTCTTTCTCTCTGCCCCTGTCCCCCACAGCTACTCTTTTTTTGTTCTCTCTCACCACGACCCCCAACCACACCTCCCCACAGGAAGCATGATCACAATGGTTTTCCAGTCTTCCCGACCACCTGCAGCCCACAAGGGCAAAACAGCCCTTAAGGTGTGTTTCTTCTCTCCTTGGGTCAGCAACTTAGTTAACATCTTTAATTCTACTTCCAAATATTTACTATTCTGTATGGACACAATAATAGACACTATTAGGCTTATTGGGTTACTCTCCTGGGGACATCTCACCACAGACTCAGACTACAGTGCTCAGGCCGGATCAATCATCCCTAACCCCAGCCGGATCCAAATCTAGTTATTACTTTTTAGATCATGACAGAATTTTCCCATGACCAAGCTCTTAATTTATAGTTAAGCATCATTTTGGCACTTTGGCCAGGTCCATTTCGATGCCAGCGTAGCTCATAGCTCACAGCTTGCCCTGGGTCCATCCATTCCCTCGATGGGACTCTGCTTTGGGGGATATAGGAAATAAGAGCAACTGAGGCTTAAGTTGAGAAAGCGGATATCCAGAAGGTAATATTACCTGGAGTCAACTCCCAAGCCACAGGCTTGTCTTTTTAACTGTCTTCCTGTGTCCATACAAAAGCAATTGCTCTGAAATAGCTAACCATGCAAAGGACATTAAGGAGAAGACAAAGACAATATTTATAAGTCAGAGTCTGATCAGGAGACAAAGGTAATTGACTGGTTGAGGGGCAATCAACAAACACAAGCTCCCAGAGGCCAGGGAGGAAGGGCAAACCAACTTATCATACACTCAGACTTAAAAATTATTCCTGGTGTCAGGGAGAGGAAGACTGTGGTTCTTTCCCTGTTATCTCTAATGAGTCATCTTTCTGAATTGGGTGTTTGTTGTAATTTTTCTCATATAAGAACATCAGAGGTTCCCTGTCTATTTTCTGTCTTAGCATAAAATTCAAACTCTTACCACTTTATCTTACTTTCATTTCTTCAAGTATCCTACAGGAAATTTCAGTACTTTTCCTATGATAAAAACACTTGATTTACATTTTTCTGTTCTGGGATTCCTTTTCATCCTTATTTTTCCTGCAAAATGTCCTGGATTAAGCTGACTCCTTTGTGTTTTCTTCCTATTCAGATTGAGATAGCAGTATCAAGGCAATATTTTACCTTATAGTCCCATTTATTCACAACGAACTTCCAAGAGAAAACAGAAAACTGTATAATGTCTCTATACCAGAACATATGACTAGAATAGAAGTGATTAAATATATTTCTTGTCTGGGTGACTATATAATTAAATTAGTACCATAATAAGCACTCAGGGAAATCCAAGGTTTTTACTGCCTGCCAATATGCACAGGTCAAAAAAGCATAAAAGGATTTGGTATCAGTGAAGAAAGAATAGATTTCTTCTACCCCATGGACAATCTGTATGACTCAGGGGTAATTGTTTAACTTCTCTGAGAGTCATCTATAAAAAATATAAGATGACACATATATCATAGAATTACTAAGAAAATTTAGCAAAATTATATGGAGGAATAACAGTCTGGTGTGAAAGCTGGAGTCTGCTAGAGTCTGTTTCTTTCCTTTGTCAGTTGATACTGTGTGTTCATGATCTAAGGGTGGATTAAAATATTCCACATCTGAAATCTCATTAAACGCTGAACAGAAATTTCTCCCTCCTTTTTCCCCCTATGAGGACACACATAAGAATGACCTCTATAGTGGAAACTGCCCTAATTACTTGTGCAGAACAATAGCAACAGCAATGAAGAGGTCCATTTAAACACAGGAGGGGCAATTAATCACAGCCCATTGGAATATTGCTTTTGGTTCTTGAACTCAATTTGCCTTATATACAGGAAATGAAATGCAGTAATTATCGCAGTCACTTGAGACTTCAGAGTCCTGGCTTCAATTCCCAAATCCTTCATCATTCCATTTTGGCTGTGTCTACATGACGCCAAAACATCTGGCTAGCAAGTAAAATGCCATCGATTTTCAACTGATAACTCACTGAACACTCTACCTTTACTTTTGTTGATGGCGATAAAATATAGATATTTTGCCACTCAACCATTTTTAACTATATTAGAGGCATTACCTATATTCACATTGTTGTACAACAATGTGAACTCTTTGTTGACATTGAGTTTTAAGAACTCTTTCAGACTTAAAATAAGTTTGTACCCACTAAACATGAAGTTTCCAAATCCTTTCGTTTTCAGCCCAAGGTTAGCACCATTTTACTTTGTCTTATTCACTTTGACTCCCTTGGATAGCTCATGAAAGTGGAATCATGCAGTATTTGTCCTTTTGTATCTGGTTTATTTCACTTCACATAAGTGCCTTTAAGGTTCAATCCATATTGTAGTGTGCATCAGAATCTCCTTTTTCTGAAAGTTAAATAATATTCATTACATATATGTACATACATACATAATATTTTCTTTTTTGATCCATCTATGTTGATGGACACGTGCGTTGTTTCCAATTTTTTGCTACCTGTTATAGTTTTGCTATAAATTTAGTATACAGACAATAGTTGAAACCCTTACATCTAATATTTCTGGGTACATGACCTAAAATGTAGAATTATTGGATCACATATAAATTCTATATTTGTATTGTGAGTAATTTTTCCTCCAGGCCTTTTTTGCACAATAACTGTATTTTTTTTATTCCTGACAGTGATGAAAAAGCATTTTATTGTTTACAAATCCTCACCAACACTTCATTTTCCTTCCTTAAAATTTTTTTTGGCAACAGTTATCCTATTGGGTAGAAATTTTATTTTTGCTTTTTTTATATAAAAATTATTCACATTTTTATGTAATTTATTTATTTGAGTTTTCAATTCCTTCAGTCAAAATAATCAGAACATATAGGCTAACAAGTGCATATTATTCTGAGTATGACAAATACTCCTGAATTTTCACACTTTTGACACTTGTACCCTGATTTTCTATTTCTACAGTTCAAACAGGAACTTTCAGAGAACACAAGAAGCAGAAATGGAGGTAGATTGGGGATAAATATAAGGGTATTGTACCCACACTGAGGGAACAGGGAAATTTTATAATGAGATGTTGCCCTTTACAGAACTGCATTTCTTCGAGGAAAGGGCTGTCACTTATGTATCTGTATATCATCAGCAGCTAGTCTAGACTAACTCCAAGTAAATGACCAAGAATTTTAGAAAAGACTGTAGGAGTTTAGTTAACTTTAGTGAATAATAAGTACACATTATTCAAGTATGCAGAACAATAAGAAAACCTCAATTTCTGGTTAAAATAACTCCATCTGTAGATTTGATTAAACTTTTTGCTGTACAATTTCAATGTATGTGATTTTATTGATAGTATCTTAGTCTCCCAGAGCACTGAAATAGTCCCTAGAGCTGTTTTAAGTGTTGATTTGAATCTAGACACCTAATTTCTGGGCTCTGCCTAGAAATGTGGCTCCAAGGTTTGGGACATGCTGGCTGCTGGCAGAGCTTCCTGTCAGTGATGGATTGAGGGGCTTGTTGGCCCAGCCAGTTGGGGGCCAACAACTTCCTACCAAAAATAAAAAAAGCAAAAATAAACAAAAACACGTCCTGTGGGAAGGAATGTTTGTTGCTGAACTCCTCAGTCTTGCCTGTGTTTTCTGTTTGGGCCCATTTTTGTTTTCTTTTGAGGTAATACCAGAGTCAAAAAGGCCAAGCTCATCAACATTGTTCATCTATCAGGTTGAAACACATGACAGAATCATGGGTTTTTTTCTTTGTGTTTTTCATCATTTCTCACTAAGAACAGCAACTCTGGGGCAACAGTGCCCAGTTCCCACTAACATCACTGAGTACTTAGTTGCTGTGTTGAGAGACAATTCTCAGTGAATCCTGGATGTTTCTTGTGAGCAGATATAATGTACATAATTTTCTGTGGTTCTTTTTAAATATTTTTATAAAGAGACAATACATCTAAGACTTACAATTGTTCTTCATGGCCCCATCAGAAATGTTGATAAAAGGAATTATATTTTCATTTTCTGTCCTTAAATCATATTCTCTGACTTACTATTTTACACTCCAAGTAAATATTGCAAAGTACACTATCCCAGTGAAATGTAGTGTTGTTATTTCTGAGGCGCATAGGCCATCAATTATTATTTAGTCTCAAAGATGACTTTTAAAGACTTTTTTGAAGTCAGTAGTCATGACAGTTGGTTAGACTTTTACCAGAGATCCGCTAAAAGATTCCTGAGTGAAGTAGTGTGAGGAAGGGACAGATACGGCCTAACACTAGTAAGTTGTATACCTAGCTAAATGGTTGTATCCTCTGAAAGTGGGTGACATTTGTAATTTTCAAAAAGGCACCAATTCACTACCAATGACAAAGCTTAGGGTTTCTGAAAAAGTCAGAAGATGAGATTTTACATGGCTCCGATAATAGAATTTATCATAAGACATACTGCTAAGAAACAACTCAGATTATACAGCTGACTCTTGATCAACACAGTACTGATTTGTTGGTTCACTTTAGGTACAAACATGCATATTCCACATTAATAGATTCAACTAGCCACAGAGATCAAGTTGGCTTATGTGAACCCTGAGACCATGGAGTGCCAACCATGAAGGATTAGAGCATCACTGGATTTGGGCATCCACAGGAGTGTCCTTATAGGAATACCTTGTGGATGTAGGAACTTCTTTAGTTAAGATTTTTGAGGAGACCAAAGTTATTTCTGTCAGTAAAATTTTTTGGCTTTTTGGGTCACACCTGGCGATTCACAGAGGTCAACTCCTGGCTCTGCATTCAGGAATTAACCGTGGTGGTACTCAGAGGACCATATGGGATGCTGTGAATTGAACCCAGGTTGGCCGCGTGCAAGGCAAACACCCTACCTGCTGTGCTATCTCTCCAGCCCCCATCTGTCAGTAAATTTTTAGCAAGTACTTTTAACTATGGTGTTATTAAAGGGTCTCCAGTATGATGAGGAACTTCTCTATGCAGTTGAAATAGAACCAAGAGACTGCCTTTGCTAGGCTAGCAGCTGGTGAGGAAGGAACAATATATATATGGGGAAAGCAAGAAAACCATATGCCAGGATATGCAATCATGCTAGAGAAAAATAAGGAGTGAAACAAGGAAACCATTTGGAAAGTCATTGAAATAAGACAGGCCAGTCACTTCATGTTCTAAGGCACCCTCATATAACTATATGTTCTGAAACCTTTTCTAAGTGTACAGCCTTGCCATCTTCATGTTTTACACACATTCCAGGTGTGTTCTTGCTTTAGGACATTGTGATTCCCTTTTCCTGAAAGATTCTTCTTCCAGATATTCTCACAACTCACTTATCCCTGAAAAAAAGCTCTATGTAATTCCCCATCACCACCACCCTAATATCACTTGATCAGAGAAAGCTTTCCTGAGCACCCTATTGAGAATGGCGCCTTCCCCTCTCAAAAGTTCCATCGCCCCTTCTGAATAGCCTTTCATCATAGCACCTATCAGCCTCAAGCACACTGTGCATTTATTTTTTGCTTATATTTCATTAGCCCAAAACTGAACTAAAGACTTTATGTATTTTTTATTGCTATTCAATCTCTGATGCCTATAGCAGTGCTTCATATGAGCAAACATTTGATAAAGATTTGCTAAACGAGTCCCACCTTCTTTCACTATCGGATTCAATACCACCTGACATGAATGGGAGGTGTTCATATGATTATGCTTGAGCAAGCTATCTGCAACCTAGGATAAACATACATGCAATACAGGAGCTCCATTTGCCAAATGAAAGCTTGTGAGTTTCAGTGTGGATGGGTACACACATCAGTATAGATCTTACAGAGCAGTATCCTATGGTGGCAACCATCAAAGCAGGCTACATGCTGATCATAGATTGCTTGCCTTCTTACTATTCCAGTATTTTCACTTATACCTGGATCTTCTTCTGGAAATAGAGGGTTGGAGAACCACTGAGTGAAGATCTGAGTTTGGTAGTGATTATGCATTTTAAAAGGTGATTCAAACTATGGTTGTCTTTGTCAAGTCCTATCTCACTAGTGAACCAGAGATTGGTGTATCCTGCTGACAACAAAAGCAGTTATAGGACAATATAAATATTGTCAACATAAATATTCTTTGCACATCTGAGTAGAGTGGGTTAAATTTGGAACTCAGTTACTGCTCTTAAGAATAAGCATAGTGTCAAATACAGAGAATGAATTTTCTTATATATGATATATAATGAACTATGGGAACTTAAAATGGCCAATGGTAAGTCCCTGAAAGTCAACCTGAAGAAGTGAGTTTGTCAAGAGGGATGTGATTCAGGGAATGGGAGAGGATCTGAAGACATTGTAGATGGATGCTGACACTCTGACAGTAGGTGTGGTGCTGGAACATTGTAGGCCTGCACCACTATTATTATCAGTATCATAAAGAATGATGCCTAAATAAAAATAGAATGAAATCAAAACAGAAAAGGAAAAGAGCATTTCGCAGCTCTCCTCCTAGCCAAGTCTCCCAAAGCTTTCCTTAGATTTTAGTTGGCTACATTCCATCAGTTACCAGCTACCAGCTTTAATTTGTTAACTGCCTCCTCCAGATGCCAGGAGCTTTTCCTAAAGGACATGGTTGAAGTGACTGGTAAAGGATGGAAGTGTTTCCTGTTCAGCAGACAACTTGTAGATTCTCCTTTGGAGCTCTGCACGGATTCCCTAGCACTTGGAGACTCTGAAACTTTGAAATTGAGATGTAAACTCTGAAAACGTTTTATTGCCCTCCAGATGGAGGAAAGGACATCTGCTGTGAGAATTAGAGCAGAACCAGCTGGGGACTGCCTGGGGCAGGAGGAGGTCCTCGTTCATTCTCAGATGAATAAAACTGAATCAAAAAGATAGTCAATGCAAATGTTTTATAGAAAATTCAATGTGTTAAGGAATTTAAATGATGAATGTCATACTTGCTACTATAAAGATTCCTCACAGAACCCTGGGGGCATAATCAGTGAGGACTAAATTGAAGCACAGGGACTTCTGGCAGTGTGTAGAGACACTTTTGGTTGTCAAAACTGGGGGAAAGTGTAGAGAAGAGTATGGGGTGTGAAGGATGTTGCTAACATTCAGTGCACAAGGGTCAGGAATACTGTTTCACAACCTATAACGTTCAGTGAAATCTTACTCTGCCCAACCAAGAATGAACCAGCTTCAAATATATAAAGTATCAAGATTAGGGAATCCTGCTATAGTGCATGTTACTGCTTGTAAAACACATTAGATTCAGTGTTTAGGGCAGTACCTCCCAAACAGCCTACAAGGTAACAGATGAAACATCTTCATTGTTAAGGAGAAAATTCATAGATGGCTTAGAGGATTACAAATACCCAGTTCAGTAGGCAAAACCCTAGTTCTGGGACAGATTAAAATCTGAAAGAAAAGAAGTCAATAAAAAATATGTAAAATGGGCAGCATATCAGATAGAAACAGGGGTCAAAGGGAGCAAGAAAGGTAGGGAAAAAATACAGTTGGAGGCATGTGTTACAGTTTCAGATATGTGGCTGAGAGAGCCTCACTAAGGTGACACACTTTTCAACATAGTTGATAATTAATAGACAAATAAACCGGCATATATTTAAATTGTACAATATGATGATATACATATTTGCTACACATATACATCATTGAACAATTGCCAGAATTGAGATAGATGACATGTTCATCATCTTTCATAATTTATTCCTATTTCGTGTGAAAAACATTGTATCTTTGACAACTTTCAAATATACTGTACCTTATACCTTACTATTAACTACAGTCACACACCATATATTTTATCCTAAGAGCTTCATATAGCTAAACTTTTGTATTCTTTTATCTGTGCTTTCTTATTCTCCCCTATTTCCAGCCACTGGCAACTACCACTCTATTCTGTTTTGATCAAAGTGCTACTGTAAAAACAGTACCAAAAAAAAAAAAGACCCACCTAATCCAGGTAAAAGCCAGGCAGAGGATCTGAAAAAAGAATTCTCAGTAAGGACAGTTAAATGAAACATGAAACAGTGCTGCATATCACTCATCGTCGGTGAACTGCAAATCAGAATCACAATAAGGTGGTGTTTGAGTAAAAATCTGAACTACGGTTTGTTTGGCTCTCCACAGAATTATTTCAGGTGAATCACTTGTATCACTTGTAGTCCCGTTGATCTTCGATTTGCTCGAGCAGGCGCCAGTAATGTCTCCATTTGTCCCTGTCGCATGCTAGTGCAGCCCAATGATATCTGCTTGCTCCAGAAACAGGAAGAGCCTCAAATCGTTCATTCAGGGATTTGACGAAGAAATCTTACCATCTAGTTGGTGGGCGGCCACGAGGTCTTCTGATGTCCCGTGGAATCCAGTCGATAACAGCTCTAGTCCAGCGGTCGTCTCTGAATCGCATTACATGACCAGCCCATCTGATTTTTGATGCCTTGGCAAGCAAGACAGCATCCCTGATTTTTGACCGTCGACGGAGGTCAGAACTCCGGATTCCTTCTCTCACTTGAGTGAGACGTGATATTCCCAGCATAGCTCTTTTGATTCCTCTTTGGGATACCCGAATAGCATTCTCATCCTGTTTACGTAAGGCCCAGGTCTCTGAGGCATATGTTAGTGCAGGAAGAACGGTGGAATTGAAAAGATGTGCCCAGAGTTGGAGGTTCTTTGTTCTCTTAACCACCTCTTTGACACTCTTGAATGCATTCCATGCTGCTCTCTTCCTCCTGTGCAGTTCTGGCACCAAGTCGTTCCTCATGTTGATTTCTCGACCCAGGTACACATAGCTGCTGCATTCGGAGATGTTCCTTCCATTGAGAGCAAATGGAGCTTCAGGGACCAGTTCGTTTTTATGAACATCGTCTTGTTGAGACTCAGCTGCAATCTGACCTTTCCACACTCGTGGTTGAAGTCGGCTAGCATTTGTGCCGCTTGGCTAATGTTTGGTGTTATGAGAATGATGTCATCAGCGATGCGGAGGTGGTGTAGTTGCCAACCGTCTATCTTCACTCCCATTCCTTCCCATTCCAGTTGTCTCATGATGTTCTTGAGGATGGCACTGAAGAGTTTCGGTGAAATGGTATCACCCTGCTGCACCCCTCTCTTTACATCAATGATCACTTCCTAGTAGAATGGTGAGATTCTGGTGGTGAATCCACAATATAGCTCAAGGAGGATTTTGATATACTGAGTTTGAATGCCCTGTTTGGCCAGGGCTTCAATGACCGCCTCAGTCTCAACAGAATCAAAGGCCTTCTTTAAGTAGATGAATGTTAGACAGAGTGGCATCTTGAACTCTCTCGAAACTTCAATGATTTTGGTCACTGTGTGGATATGGTCTATCATGCTGAATCCCCTTCGGAACCCAGCTTGCTCGCATGGTTGTCCTTTTTCTAGTGTTCTGCCTATTCTATTCAGGATGACAGGTGTGAACAACTTGTAGACGACAGACAGCAGGCAGATTGGGAGGTAGTTGCTGATGTCGTGGATGTCTCCCTTCTTGTACAACAGAATGGCCCTACTAGTTTTCCACTGGGATGGAAACTTGCATTCTGACAGGTAGAGTGTGAAGAGTCGGGCCAGTGTATTGATGAGTACTGGCGGCAGATTCTTCAGGTGTTTGGGTCTGACCTTGTCCGGACCAGGTGCTGTAAGCATCTTTACCAGCGAAATGTCATGTCGGATTTCAGAAGGGAGAACGTTGGGAACGACATATCCACCCCATAGTATGTGGGCAGGTGGACATGGCTGTCAAAGAGATCTGAGTAGAAGTCATGAATAATTTTCTCCATTGCCTTTCTGGAGGATGTGATAGATCCATCGGGAAGTCGGAGGTAGTCATCTCGGTCTTGTAGTTGGCTAAACTACAAGTAGTTGTAAACTCTTGAGCTCATTCATCAACATGGTTTGGCGCGAGCCTCAGGCAACCACAAGCTAAAGTCCGAGCTGACAAAGCTGTGCAGAGATGCGATAAAGGAAGACCTCAAAGAGAGAAGAGCAGCAGTGGTGGCCAGTGCAGCAGAAGCTGGAAAAAGCATTTCAGGTGAATAAAGCAATAAATGCAAACTTCCTGAGGTTGAATGAGAAGCAGTATCTAACTAAATACACAGAAAAGGGGGAGAAGTACACAGATGTGAGTGAGGAAAAACCACAGATATACTTGAAAGTCATTTAAATGACCTAGATTTTCATTAGAATTAGGGACTCAACATAGACTCTGCATAGGCATGAAAGAATCTTCAAATTGGAATCGTTGTTGGCTACTGTGATAAAGAATAAACAAAAAGAAGAAAGTGATGAACTTATTTGACACTATTTCTCTCAATTTTTCTAATTTCCTCAGTAAATTAAGTGTGTATGTGTGTGTGTGTTGGGGGGGTGATTGGGTAATTTGGGTGCACTCTCTCAGGGGGACTCTGATCTGGAAAGTGGTAGCTGTGTAAAAAGTTTTCTTCTCATGAAACCAAAGAGATCAATTTTTTTTATTTCCTAAGGAGAAAACCAGTAGACCTATTTGTGTGGCTGATCATCAAGTGGGAGAGAAGGGGGGGTGTGTTACCTGTCAGTGTTCTGGAGGCGGACAAGATTCAGACAGTAGCTCCTGTTCACACCCAGGTCTTGGGGCTTGTTTGCAATATAAGTAAGTCAGCTTGCTGTCTGAGAACCCATGTGATGTGAGGAAGAATCATTTACAGTCATTACTAGAAAATCTAAGAAATACATCAAAACTTGTAAGTCAAATTTGGCTACCAATGCATCACAAAATTGTCCTTCATGGAGCCTCAGGAGAAGCAGGATTTGCACTCCAGGCACACCTGAGAGATACTGTGGCTTCTTTCTGAACTAACATGGTAAAGTAAATATTTCAATAACGTCAGTCACAGAAATTCTTTGGTTTCCCAGTTTATGTAAAAGGGGTTTATGCTTCCCTGCAACCTATTGAACATATAATAACATTATGTCTATAAGTAAAAATACTTTAACAAGTGTTTCATTGCTAAAAAATGCTAACACCATCTTCAGTAGTTGTAATTTTTTGCTGAAAGATAAAAAATCCAAAACCCCAAGCAAGCTTCTCAATATCTTAGGCATATGAAAAGAGAAGTAGAAGAAAGTTCATACGTACGTTTGAAACTAGAGTGACATATAAAGTACACACACTTTCAGAGTCCCTGGAAAACTCAGAACACAAAAACATGTCCAAACCTTTCAGTAACTGATTTGCAACACAGTTACTGAAAGGTTTGGTTGAGAGACAGAGACAGAGACAGAGACAGAGACAGAGACAGAAAAGCAAAGTGCCTGCCATAGAGGTAGGATGGGGGTTGGAGGAAACTGGGGACGTTGGTAGTGGGAAATATTCACTGGTGAGCAGAGAGGTGATGGGACATTCTGACTGAAACCCAATCATGAGCAACTTTGTAACTGTGTATCTCATGGTGATTCAATTGAACAAATAAGACAGAGCAGGATACTCTTCCCCCCCATATCTACCCCCCTCCCCAGCATGGGAACTATTACACAGAGCTGACAGCTTTCCCCAAGTGATTCCCCTCAGTTCCATGGCTTCCCTTATGTTCCCAACAAAGGAATGGAAGTTCAACGTTCATTTGTCATCTTTACTCATTTCAGTCCCCTTATACCAGAGGAATGTTTCTCTGTATCACATTTCGATTAAAAGCTGGAAATTAAAAGTACAAGCATCCAAAATATGTCCTATCTTTTCCTTATGGAAACCCTGGAACTCCTTCTGCCAGTATGAGTATTCTTTCTGTTTTGCCAATTCTCTCCTTTGTTGATCTGTCAAAGATATAAAACACAAGTGAGAGCTTCCCTCCATCATCGTCTCTCATGTTTGTGAGATGGGAGCAATTCGAGAGCTAGCCCAGGACCCTGTTCACTGTTAGAGGCCTTGCTTAGGTACACTCTGATCATATGTAAAGAACTTGAGTACAAAGAAAATTGGAAATAAGGGAGATGGCTCAACACTAGGACATCAGGGCATTAGGTTTCTCTGACAAGTCACCAGTCATGATCCTCTCTAGAATATCAGGTCAAGTGACATAGAGAAAGAAGACCCCTCTAAACCTCAGTTTCTTTCTCTGTACTCAGAGATAATCTCTCCCTTTCCAACGTCACTTTTCTTATGAATTATCAGATGAAAGGGGATCATGAAAACGTCAACATTCTGCCTCTCAAAGATAATCTCTAGGAAAGCAGGGATTTTGTGGCACTCTTGGGAAGTGAGGACTGGGGCAAGAAGAGCAACCTGGATAGCAAAAGAACCAAGGGCTGGCAAATGTTCTTGGCACCCCCTGCTGCATCCTCTAGTCAGTTGCTCAGGAAGAAATCCTTAAAAGAAGGTAAATTGTTGATATTAGCCTAGATAATTCCCCCTGGAATTGATAAACAGAGACTGTCTCTAAAATCAAAACCCACCTCTCTTTGAACTGAGCAGCATTGTAATCAATGTGTTTGTTTTCAACAGAAAATGTCTCTTTTCAAGCTGTTGTAAGGCATTGCATTGAGAGTGCACACGAGAGAGTGCCTTGTGCATACACTATGCAAAAAAAGTTCCAGTGCTATAGACAGGCTCAATGACAGTCAGGCTCTGGGACTTCCTGATACTCTGAGGGATCCCTCACATCCCTTTCTGCATATGTCCCCGTGTGGACTCTTATATTAGTGCCAATGCTTCAAACTTCAAAATTCGCTCTTTGAAGGAAGTGTATATCTCTTTTATCCTGAACTTTAACTTCTATTATAATCATTGAGTTATTTCTTCTGTTTCTATTAGGCAGTGAACACAAGCCACAAGGATAGATGAGTTTTAGAAAATCAAGCTCCAAATATCCATCTCCATTTTCCATGCTGCCCTTCTCCTCAATCCAGGGCACCTGTTGGGAGAGCCGTTTTGGTGAATTCTCCAGAGTTCTGTCCAGTCTTGCTTCCCTCCATTGTAGAGATAGGGTTTCCCCCATTTCCTACAGGAGATTTGGCCCCAGTTTATCATCTCTGACATTTATGGCAGGAAGATTGGGGTCGCTGGGAATCCTGGGCTGAGGAATGGGGTCACCAAATCACACAGGGGGACTTAGAAAGCAAATGGAAAAATGCCAAGCAACGCAATACCCAGAAGGAATCCTAAGATCAATAAAGCAGTAATCAAAGCAAACCTTTGTGGAAGGATGTAGTATACCTGAGGTAGCAGGGCTGGTGTTTACTGAGCCATTCTTGGAGCACCATTGATTTATGGTGATTAAGAATCCTTGATTCAAGTATCTTCAGAAGAGGTATATTGAGGCCTGAGCTGAGCATCTGACACTGTCAACGAGCCCTGGGGCCATGGGTGGGGGTAGGAATCCCAGTCCAATATTTCACACTAATTCTCTTCTCCCTTTTCTCCTTCCCTTTTCCTTGTGTGAGACTCATAGACATCGAAGTCACACATTGATAGATTTGGGAGCCCTGTCCGCTGCAGACAGAGGGACAGAGAGGAATAAAATGAAGGAAATAGGAGAAGTTTATTGGGTTGTGCTCCTGGGAAGACTCCATAGAACTCAGATGAGGCTGGGGTAGAGATGCACCTGGAAGAAACGAAGGGGGCTATTAAATTGTCTTGGGCAGGAAAAAAGAGGAGAAGGGAATAAAGACCCCTGAAACTGGGGTGCTTGGTCTGGCCTGTTATCTGTAGGAGATGGATGTGAGGAAGCATGAAATGCAGCCTGGTGGCTTCCTGTTGCCAAGTGGGTCATAAGTTTACTTATGACCTGGGGACATACCCGGGACAGGGTGACCCCTGATTCCAGAAATGTTGTCTCGTCAGCTGGTCATCATTTGGTCCTGAGCAAACTTTAGACACATCACACAATTCACCTGTATTTACATCCTGTTCAATGCATTTTTAGAATATTCACAGAAAGGGATAATCACCGTCACAGTCAATTTTAGAATAATTTCATTAGCCCTTCCCCAAATAAACATATATATTAGAATTATGCTCCTTTTCAAAGCTGACCCTATCTTTAGGCATTCATCAATCTAATATTTTCTCTGTGAATTTTCCTATTGCAAACATTTTTGTATAAGAAATTTTACAATATGTGGTTCTTTGTGGCTTTATTCTTTTTCTAGTATAATGTTTCTAAGGTTCACTCTTGTCATGACAGTTGTAAGCTCTACATTCTATATAAGTCTGCAATTCCACCCCAAGATATATACCCAAGAGAAATAAAAATATTTGTCCATGAGAAAAAGTCATCAGTGAATGGTCATGGCAACATTATTCTTAATAGCCCCAAAGTAGAAACAGCTTAAATGTTCAAGTGATGAATATATAAAAATAATGTGGTGCGTTTATTTAATGAAATGTTGTTTGAAAATTAGAATGAAAGAGTGGGAAGAAACCTTGGAACATTGGTGAAGGGAAGATAATAGTGGTGGTGGGTTTGAAGTCGAAACATGTGTGCCTGAAACTATTATTATCAGCATTATCATGCTGCCTAATAACACACACACATACACACACACACACCCCTTCTACTCAGCAAGTTAAAATTTTTTTTCAAGTACCAGTATATGTACAAGCCTCAAAAATATTATGCAGAGTGAAAGAAATCAGTCACAAAATACTAGTGTGTTTGTGTTATTCCCACTATTTGAAATTTCTAGAGAGAAATAATGTGTAGAGACAGAAGCATGCTGGTAGTTGTCAGAGGCTTGAAGGAAATAGGAACAAGGGTCAGTGCCTCTCCTGGACACAGGGCTTCTTTCTGGAGTGATGAAAGTTGACTTGTTCTGGATGAAATAATAATGTTGCATGGACAAATTATCAACTACATTATCACTGAACTTCACATATTTTATGGGTGAATTCTGTCACTGTCACTGTCATCCCCTTGCTCATCTATTTGCTCGAGTGGGCACCAGTAACATCTTTATGTGAGACTTGTTGTTACTGTTTTTGGCATATCAAATATGCCATGGGTAGCTTGCCAGGCTCTGCCATGTGGGCAGGATACTCTTGGTAGCTTGCCGGCTCTCCAAAAAGGGCAGAGGAACCGAACTCAGGTGCAAGACAAATTCCCTACCCGCTGCGCTATTGCTCCAGCCAGGGTGAATTCTAAAGGGACAAAATTACATTTCATCAGAGAATAAAGGTAGTCAATGGAGGAAAAAGAGAAAATGAAGACTAAGAGGTTGTGTTTCTCCTAATATGGCAACGATTCAAATCTTCCTGGTCCTTTCTGCTAAGTTCAGTTATGGACACTGGATCTGATTCACCAAATAGCCAAAATGGAGTTCCAAAGAGTGGTAATAAGGAGCCTTTCTGGTTGGAACCTCACTGGGAGGTTCTCTCGGTCTCTCCAAATTAGAAAATGAGGAGACTCAGACCCAGTGTCTCCCATTCCACTTCATCAAGGAATAGAAAACACTCAGAAACTTTTAAACATGAGCTTCTATGCTTGTTCATCTGCTAGAGTGATTGTTTGGGAATCCCAATGTTAATAAACAGCCAGGGGCAGAATTCATCCTGGTGGTCCTGAAACTTAGCTTCTACAGTGAGAGTTCTGGCCCTGTGGACTTGGGTGAGAAGGGCCCCCAATGACTAGAGGAAGCCCTTTGTCCCTGTGTTTCTGTGGCTCTGTTCTCTCACCAGCGACATCAGGGAAGCTGAGAGTCTCTTTTAAGGAAATCTTGTCACAAGTGATTGGCCAGAGAAACTTCTTGTATATCTTGGGCTTGAGTTCCCCTAACTGCTAGAAACATCAATGTTCCACCTCAGACATACCTTCTCCATCATCAGGAATCACAAATGGGAACTGTAAAGCAATGAGATAAGTAGGAGGATCAAAATAATATTTATATGAGAAACATTTTATTAGGAAAAAAATCAATGAAAGCACAGTCTACAAAGTAGGGCTGTAGCTAGGTCCCTGATGACACACTAGAACTCAGAGTCTAGACATCAACCATCACTCCACTTCCATGCAGTCATGATGAAATTTTGCAGAGCAGTGAGAACGTGTAGAAACACAAAGTCTAGAATTTTTATTATATTTTATTACATTTTATGTTTATACTTTTACTTTGGGGTATAATTTACAAAATGATACATAGTAGAAACCCTAACAAGCAGAGAAAACTACAATAAATAAACAAAAAGACCAAAATTTGAGCACTTATGTTGCATGTGTGAGGCCCTTGTTTGATCCCAAGCACTACAAAGCAGATAATAATAAATACATTATAATTCACCTAAATCCCACCACTCAGAGAGTATATGCAGATGTGTGTATCTATATTATCTGTTATTTATATTCTTCCAGTTTTTATTTACTTATACAGAGAAATTTTTACCTTAAAATAATATTTCATGCGTATATTAAGGACTGGAGTGATAACACAGAGTGTTTGTCTTATACGCGGCCAACCAGGGTTCAGTTCCTCCATCCCTTGGAGAACCCCACAAGCTACCGAGAGTATCCCACCCGCACGGCAGAGCCTGGCAAGCTACCCGTGGCATATTGGATATGCCAAAATCAGTAACAACAAGTCTCACAATAGAGACATTACTGGTGCCCACTTGAGCAAATCGATGAAGCTACAATGACAAATCGATAAAGCTATGGCTCACAGTGCTACAGTGCATATATTAAAATTGTATTTTTGGGGGGCTGGAGCAATAGCACAGTGGGTAGGGCATTTGCCTTGCACGTGGCCGACTCAGGTTCGATTCCCAGCATCCCATATGGTTCCCTGAGCACCACCAGGGGTAATTCCTGAGTGCAGAGCCAGGAGTGACCCCTGTGCATCATTGGGTGTGACCCCAAAAAAGAAAAAAATAATAAAATAAAATTGTATTTTTTCTTTAGAATACATTTCTTAAATAATCATTAATTTTATCATGCTATTTTTAATACCAACTTAGTAATTGCATGGTATTTAGTCATATTCCTGTAAAGAATTAGTTTCAGTTGCTTTCAGCCTATATGTTTTTGGCAACTAAATGATATAGTAAATGTTGGATGGATGAATGGATAAAGCTCTGTTGTCTGGACCAAGAATCACAATAGCAGGTGAATCTTTTTGTTGCACATTTTTCTTTTCTGACCATCCTTATAAAGGAAGGAAAAGCCTGTGTTAAGACTTCTGGGAAATCATTAATGTCCTATTAGATCATTGCTTCCATATTGCAGGTTTTCTCCCAGTCAGGAGTACTTGCCACTCCAGCATTTCCAAGTAAAGACACCTTGGTTCACCAGATCCCACAAAAGGTAGGCCCACTTGAAATTGACTTAGAGACTCAATGCAATTGCAAGACAGATGCCATTCTGCCACCCCAGACAGCCTCCTTCTAGTACTTTTAGGCCACCGCACATTGGTTTCGTATGTTATCCATTCTGATATGTTCACCCTGAATTTTCCATTGACAAACCTTGATCTTTAAATGTTAATTAAACATTGAGAAACTTTAGTCTGATGGTTTCTTAATGGATTTTCTCTGATCCCCTGTGGCATTTCTACTATTCTTTATTTTACCTGTGTCACTGCATGCATCAGCAGAAACCTTGACCATTTGTTAGACAAATATATTCTTCTATTTGTCACATTCATTAAACTGTGGTTTCCCAAACTGGCCTCTGTCCTCAGAGATTGCTGCAGCAAAGATAAAGGCAGGCCAGGACTAGCACTCTCTGTAGAAGGGGAGAAGGTCTGGAGGGAGAGGGCTTCATGTCAACAAAACTCAATCTTGCAGTTCTAGAAGTAGTGTGAGGGCAACTGCCCAGGGGGAGGTGGGGGAAAGAGTTGGTGTTGCCCAGAAAACATGTTCCCTTGCTTTGCTGTACCTAGGATACCAGAGAGTTGCCAGAGTAGGGAAAAGACAAGAATCCTTTGGCACGCTTCCTAACCAAGTTTTATGAAAGAGAAAGTCATCTTTATTGCATTTATTTAGAGAAGGGGGTTATAGGCATTTCATCTGGAGTTCACTTCAGAGCAGCTGTTCAGTATTATGAAGGAGAAAGACGAGTGACTTGTGTTCCTTGTTTCAAGCCAGAGAATCCGATCAATAGACACAATGGCGTCTCCAGTGACAGGCAGAATTCCTGGAGCCAGGGAGTTTTCTCCCACAAATCCTAAATCTAAGTTCCAAATATTTTTTTTTCTTTTTTACCTTCGGCTTCATTTAGACCATAGATATTTCCTGGAGTTAATCTTAAATTTAGTTCAGGAGTAGGACTGGCTTGGGGCTTGAAACTTAGAGATACATCAAACAGAAGCTGCCATGTACCCATGTAGCAGTGTACTTCCACTGTTAGACTAAGAGCAGTAGCAAAATTTTACTTCCAAGCAATGCATACTAATACTGGCTAGCTTACGCAGGTACATCCAGTGAATTTATTTTAAGTTCAAACTAACATTCTCAGTGGCAAAGGTGAAATGTTTTTAAAAAATTTTATTTTATTTTTTATATTTTGTTTTTTAATGAATAACCATGGGGTAGTCACAGACTTATGTGAATTTTTTTTCTTTCTTACTACTTATTAAGACAGTTTTTGCTCAACATTGTAAAGCAAACATATTAACTTTCTGGTACATAGAAGAAACATTTCTAATCTCATAAAAATGAGAATCAAATCTCTTAAGTTTTCCTGCCAAATGACAAGGATATGGAGTCTAAATTAATAGTGGTCCTGGACTGTCTAACCACATATTTCCTTAAATTACAGTTGAACCACAAAGTGACTATGGAAAATAAATAATATTTGTCAGGTTATTCATTGGTATCTCATGCCTCCCTCCTTTATAGGTGCTTCGTGATAAACTTCTGAAACAAATTTCTGATTAATATCAGGAACACTTTCAATATCATTCATTGTTTTTACTAGTGGCAATTAAATTTTTTTACTGGATAACTTAAACATACATTTTGATGCAGACATCTTCATAGTTCAAGTGCTGCTACAAGTATTCACTTATTTGTACTTTTGGTATCTACTAAATTACAAACCCAAGGGAATGAGGAAAAATTATTCTTATCTGGAAATTATGTTCTGGGACTCAAGAAAAATCAGCAGCAGGTACTTAGATTCAGTATGGTAAAAATATCTGAATGGGTTAATTGCAAAGCATCATAGTTTATGTGCAGGCTGTCATCATCGCAGCCTAGGAAAACAAAAACAAATAGCCGAGAATGGTAAGATGAGAGCATGGTTTAGAGAACAGGAAGCATGGAACTTAGAGAAGGAAGTGAGCTCTGCTCCTTAGCTATGAAGATATGCATTGACTGACAAAGCTACTCAGTCATAAGAAGAGATGAAGTCTTGCTCTTGCTACAGCATGACTGGAACTGGAGGCTGTTATGCTAAGGAAAGTAAACCAGAAGAAGTACCATACAATTTCTCTAATATGTGGCATATTAAGAAATAAATCAAGGGAATAAGCAATGTCTAGTGAAGATGCCTTAAGATGAGGATAGAGTGGGAGAAGAGTTCCAGGAACTGTTCTGGAGAGTTATTGACATTTTGGGGTGGATATGGTGTGGTAATATTGATTCCCTGAAATATAAACATTTACATTCTCATAAACTAGTTTGTCTCAATAAGTAATAATAATCATAAATCTATAATATACAGAAATAAGAGTCATTTAGGGTAAGGAGGAAAAGGAAGATAATTGTCTAGCTCTATAAATAATTATTTTTGTTGTTGCTGGAGATAGTTTCAAAAGTTTTCTCGTATAGGCCAGAATCTTAGTGTACTAGAACAGATATTCATATTTCAGAGTCATCAGAGTATATATGTTTATATATATATGACTTTGAAGGGTGTGTGAAGAGAGAGAGAGACTAGATGAGATGAAAAGTTATCCTAGAACAAGACCAAGGACATGCCTGATTCTAGTATATGGGTTACAGAATAAACATTCACAGAAGAGATGGAGAAGGAACAGACTCCAGAGATAGTCAATAATTTGTCCAAACTTGAAAGTACCTGGAAAATCTCTTTCACTAGAATGTAGAGTCTATTTGATTTGACTTACAACTCATCTAAACTCAGCCTGGCAATGAGAAATTGAAGGGGAGGGAGAAAACCTACTCCTAGGATAATGCTGAACCAAACTTAACAACTGGCAACATCTCAGCCAACTAAACCTGGGATTTTATTTAAGGAAAAGTAGAGCCTAAATGGGAATTCTGAAGAACTAAACAACCATAGGAAAACTGGAAACATTTTGACACATTCCTGGAGCTCTACAAGACTGTCTGCATAGACAAGAGTGTGCACATGCACAGGGAAGACCTAGAAAAAGAAGATAGCAGTACAGTTTACAATAAAAATAGTAAGATTAAGTGAAGCAAGCTTTTGGTCGACTGGCATGTTGTGACGATCTGCACGGTGACAAACATGCACCTGCATGAGTCTGGGAAGCACCTGTTGGTTCACTCTTCATCCGTTGGCACTGTTGCCACTCCCCTGTCCCCCATCACTATGAGGTGGCGAACCATCGAGGGGGCTTGGGTTTTTTGGGGGGGGAGTTGTCACACCCAGCGATGCACAGGGGTTAGTCTTGGCTCATGGACTCAGGAATTATTCCTGGTGGTGCTCGGGAGACCATATGGGATGCTGGGAATTGAACCCGGGTCAGCTGAGTGAAAGGCAAATGCCCTACCTACTGTACTACTGCTCCAGCCCCAAGCTGAATCTCAAAAAGACTATGTTCATGAGAAACAGACTAGTTCCTGACGTTCCATTTACTCTCACTGGAATGAACATCTCTGAATGCAGCAGCTATGTGTACCTGGGTCAAAAACTCAAAATGACAAAGGACTTGGTGCCAGAACTGTGCAGGAGGAAGAGAGCAGTGTGGAATGCCTTCAAGAGCATCGAAGAAGTGTTAAGAGGATGAAAAACCTCTGGCTTTAGGTACACCTTTTTGACTCCACCGTTCTTCCTGCACTAACATATGCCTCTAACATAGACCTAGGCCCTACGAAAACTGGATGAGAACACTATTCATGTATCCCAAAGAGAAATCGAAAGAGCTATGCTTGGAGTATCAACTTTCACTCAAGTGAGAGAAGGAATTCAGATTTCTGACCTCCATTGAAGATCGAGGATCACGAACACTGCCTTGTTTGCTAAGGTGTCAAAATTCAGATGGGCCATACACGTAATGCAGTTTGGAAACGACCGCTGGACTAGAGCTGCTACCAACTGAATTCCATGGGATGTCTAAAGAACGCGTGGCCACCCACCTACAAGATGGTCAAACTTCTTCATCAAGACCCTGAATGAATGGTTTGAGGCTTTTTGTGTTCCTGGAGTGAGCAGAGACCATTGGGTTACACTAGCATGCAACAAGGACAAATGGAGACGTTACTGGCACCTGCTTGAGCAAATCGATGAGCAAGGGGATGACAGGCGAAAGGTGATACAGGTCAAGTGAAGCAAGAATGTTCTACCACATACACAGAACAAAAAATTCCAGCCACAGAAAATTTATTTGTAGGGAGTCCAGATTTTATATTTACTATGCAACAACTTTAAATCTGTTGTTATAAATATGTTCAAACAGCTAAAGCAAAGCATGTGTAAAGAGTTAAAAAGAAAGTATGGAAATGATGACTAAGTAGAAAATATTAATACAGATGTTATGTAAATTAAAAATATCTACACAAAAATTTATAAGTTGAAATTGTATGAGAGAAACCCTAGTATAGACTTTAACTGGCAGCAAAGAATCAAGAAACTTAAAAATAAATCAATAGAGATCATCCATTCTGGGGAGTAGAATTAATAAATAACAAAGAGAAATGAATAGAACCGCAGAGACTTGTACAATAGGGGCAAACTTATTAATATGATTATAATGGGAGTCTGAGAAGGAAAAGAGAAAATTTTAGGACAAAAATATAATATAAAAGGTCTTTAAACTCCCAAGTTTGATATAGAACATCAATCATCTTAAATATTAGAATAAAATCCAAAAGATTCATATATGGATATATCATAGTCTAAATGAAGTTCAAAGACAAAAATTCTCAACACGTAGAGAGAAACAGTTTATCAAGTACAATAGAAACTCAATAATATAACAATTGGCTAAATATAAGAAACCAGGGATCAGAAAATAGTGAAATAACATCACAGTATTAAAAGGAAAAAGCCTATTGTTAACCAAGAATTATCTAGTTAAAATCCTTCCTAAATGAAGGAGAAATTAAAACATTTCCAGAAAAAATAACATCTAATAGAATAATTTGCTAGTTTTTCTGTCCAAAATTAATATTAACCACAGTTCTTTACTCTGAAATGAAAATTTACTAGTCAATAATTTATATTCAAATAAAGGCACTGGTAAAATAATTATTCAGGTATTACCCATGACAATAGAAACATATTTTGTTTGCAAATATACTTAATTTTCTGCATTAAAATATTGGATTAGGCCAAAGAGATAGTATAAGAATAAGTCACTTAATGGTTCCATCCCCAACACAGCATATGATCACTAGAATACTACCAGGAATTTTCTGAGTACAGTCAGATATGGTACATTTCCGCCCCAAATAAAATAAACTTGAATTAAAATAACTCTTATAATGTTTCCATGAATTTGTGACATATAAAGACATTTTTATGAAAATAATGTTAACAAGTAGGGAGAGAAAATGTAATAGTAGCATAGATTTGTATACTGTAGTAAAATGCTGCTTATAATATTAATGATAATGATTATAAAAATGGAGGAGGCAGACAGAGGATCTTGTTTCAGAGTCTCATTGAACCTAGAGTTCAAGGTCACAGAGATCTGCTTACTTGGTTTTGTGGGGCTTCACTCCTGCATGAGGTTCGGCCCAGGGGTCTGGAGAGTGGCCTGGAGCGTGGCAGTGGCTGGGTAGAGGATGTAGTGAAGGTCGACCAGTGAGGTATTTATTTGGCTTGGGTAGGGTGGGGTGTCTGGGTTTGACCCCTTCCCTCAGATGCCGGAGATTGGAGGAGGCAGACAGAGGATCTTATTTTCGGGTCTCGTTGAACCTGGTTTTGTGGAGCTTCACTCCTGTGTGAGGTTTGGCCCAAGTGTCTGGAGAGCGGATGGAAAGTGGTGGCAGCTGGGTAGTGGTCGCCCTAAGAATGACCCATGGGACACATAGCCTAGAATGGAACGATCATGGTGAGAGACTGTCTGAATTCATCATGTCAACCAAGACCATCCATGGTAACTCACAGTTTCAGAAGACCAAATAGATACTGGACATGGGAGTCTCCTGGTGGACAGTTCCACAATGAAATTGACCACATCATATTCAATTGAAGGTTTTGCCTGACTGATGTCACTGTTGTCCCAAAATTCCAAACGGGATCGGACCACCGTATCCTTCGTGCAAAATTCTACTTCGCAGATTGGGGAGAAAAATCTGCAGAGTTTAAGTCTAAGAAGGCAACTCCCAGAATGACCACCAGCTGGAACTGGGAGCTCTTTGGCACTATTGCAGCAATGTGGGAAGATGCTGTCCTTGACAACATCGACGAGGAATACAATTGACTGGTTCAGCACCTCCATGACTGCGAAGAATGCTGAGAGTGAGAAAGCCACAAACAGACGTCTGTATTCGGAAACTCTTGAGCTCATTCATCAACGTGGTTTGGCTCGAGCCTCAGGAAACCACAAGCTAACGTCCGAACTCACAAAGCTGTGCAGAGATGCAATAAAGGAAGACCTCAAAGAGAGAAGAGCAGCAGTGTTGGCTGATTTGGCAGAAGCTGGAAAAGTATTCGCAACGCTTGCTTATCCTTTGCAAACTACAAGACCAAGATGACTGCCCTCCGATGTCCTAATGGATATATCACATCTTCCAGAAAGGCAATGGAGAGGATTATTCATGACTTCTACTCAGATCTCTTTGACAGCCATGTCCACCTGCCCACATACCAAATTCTGCAGGATGCATGTGTCATTCCCAATGTCCTCCCTTCTGAAATCTGACACGCCATTTCATTGGTAAAGACAAGTACAGCACCTGGTCCAGACAAGGTCAGACCCGAACACCTGAAGAATCTGCACCAGTACTCATCAATACACTGGCCCGACTCTTCACACTCTACCTGTCTGAATGCAAAGTTCCTTCCCAGTGGAAAACCAGTAGGACCGTTCTGTTGTACAAGAAGGGAGACATCCAGGACATCGGCAACTATAGCCCAATATTCCTGCTGTCTGTCATCTACAAGTTGTTCACTCATGTCATCCTGAATAGAATAGGCAGAACACTAGACGAAGGACAACCATGCGAGCAAGCCAGGTTCCAAAAAGCATTCAGCATGATAGACCATATCCACACAGTGACCAAACTCATAGAAGTTTAGCGAGAGTTCAAGATGCCACTCTGTCTAATTTTCATTGACTTACAGAAGGCCTTTGATTCTGTTGAGACTGAAGCGGTCATTGAAGCCTGTATTGTGGATTCACCACCAGGATCTCACCATTCTACAAGGTAGTGATCATTCATGTAAAGAGAGGGGTGTGGCAGGGCAATACCATTTCACCAAAACTCTTCAGTGCCACCCTCAAGAACATCATGAGACAACTGGAATGGGAAGGAATGGGAGTGAAGATAGATGGTCGGCAACTATACCACCTCCGCTTCACTGATGACACCATTCTCATAACGCCGAACATTAGCCAAGCAGCACAAATGCTGGCCAACTTGAACCATGAGTGTGGAAAGGTCGGATGGCAGCTGAACCTCAACAAGACAATGCTCATGAAAAATGAACTAGTCCGTGAAGTTCCATTTGCTCTCAATGGAACGAACATCTCCAAATGCAGCAGCTATGTGTACCTGGGTCTAGAACTCAACACGAGGATTGACTTGGTGCCAGAACTGTGCAGGAGGAAGAGAGCAGCATGGAATGCCTTCAAGAGCGTCAAAGAAGTGGTTAAGAGGACGAAGAACCTCCAACTCCGGGCATGTCTTTTCGATTCCACCATTCTTCCTGCACTAACATATGCCTCAGAGACCTGGGCCCTACACAAACAGGATGAGAATGCTATTTGGGTATCCCAAAGAGGAATCGAAAGAGCTATGCTAGGAGTATCACATCTCACTCAAGTGAGAGAAGAAATCCAGAGTTCTGACCTCCGTCGACGGTCAAGAATCAGATGGGCATCAAAAATCAGATGGGTCATGTGATGCAATTCAGAGATGACCACTGGACTAGAGCTATTAGCTGGCTGGATTCCACAGATGTCAGAAGACCGCGTGGCCGCCCACCAACTAGATGGTCAGATTTCTTCGTCAAGTCCCTAAATGGACGATTTGAGGCTCTTCCTGTTCCTGGAGTAAGCAGATATCATTGGGCTTCACTAGCACGTGACAGGGACAAATGTGACGTTACTGGCACCCGCTGGAGCAAATCGAAGATCAACAGGATGACAAGTGATACAAGTGAAGTGATACAAATAATAAAAGTCCTTAGAATAATAACTTCTCAGTTAATTCTTCAAGAAGTGTAGTTATAGAAATCTGTGTATCTAACAATAGAAAACAAAGACTCACGGGTATGGTTTCACCAGCAGGTAAACCTGTATCTGTGGGGCGAGTGCATCAGCAGCTTGATGATGCCTTCAGACTTCCAGATACCGCAAAATTGCTGCTGTGCCTTTGGCCAGACCCCAACAACTTGGGGCCAAGTTTTCCAAGATTAAACAACCAAGTTAGGTATGTGTTAGGTATGTGGGAGACACACCCACAAACCACCTTTGGCTTGGCTATATAAGCTCATTTATTAGCCTTATTTCAGAGACCCATAAATCTCGAAAGAGATCAAAAGATGCAGTTAGGGCCTGTAGCAGATACGTAGGTGGGAACCCATGACTGAGAGCCCCAGGCTCGCTTGAATCATGACTTGGCCTCCATCCCCCAGGCCCCAGTTTTCCAGAAGCTTGGCAGTCACACCCACAAACTGTCCCTGGTGCCATGTAATCTCATCACTGACCAAGACCCAGAGACCAAAAACTAAAGCTCCCAGAAAAGAATGACACAGAATTTCTTGGACATTATAGTCTATCCATAGTAAGCAATACAAAATAAATCGTCTAGCATTGCCTTTTTTGGCAGGTTTGAGTGGTGGTGAGACTGGTGTCGAAATATTGAATGTAACCAAAGTAGAGAAAGAGTATGGGGGAAATTGTCTGCTACACAAGCAAGGCAAGGATTGGAATGGGGTAGGAGGGGGTGGTGGGGCGAGTGATACTGTGGATTTTGGTGGTGGAAAGTGTGCACTGGTGAAGGGATGGGTGCTTAATGATTACATGACTGAAGCTCAAACATGAAAGCTTTGTAGCTGTATCTCATGATGAATCTAAAAAAGGGGAAAAATAATAAAATAATAAAATTAAGTTAACATTCAGAATGTAGCACTGTAGCACTGTCGTCCTGTTCATTGATTTGCTCAGATGGGCACCAGTAACGTCTCCATTG
Organism: Sorex araneus; assembly: GCF_027595985.1. Classification (NCBI taxonomy): domain Eukaryota; kingdom Metazoa; phylum Chordata; class Mammalia; order Eulipotyphla; family Soricidae; genus Sorex; species Sorex araneus. Next base: position 37,156,425 of record NC_073312.1, read on the forward strand.
TGAGACTTGTTGTTACTGTTTTTGGCATATCAAATACGCCACAGGTAGCTTGCCAGGCTCTGCCGTGTGGGCTGGATACTCTTGGTAGCTTGCTGGACTCTCTGAGAAGGACAGAGGAATGAAACCCGGGTCATGCCCAATTCAATCAACTTAATCTATTGCTAAACAAATAGCAGTACTCATACATTATTAAAAACAAATAAACAAACAAAAAAAGAAGACTCATGAAATCAAAATTGAAAAGACAAATAGATAATTAAGCAATAATGATGGTAGACATCAATAGCAAAAATAATCAATGAAAGAATAGGACAACTGGAAAGAAGAGTAACAAAGAAACTATAGGCTTAAATAACACTATACATGACACAAATGCATCTTAGAAGTAAAATATTATAAACTATATAAATATACTTATATTATTTTTCATATGTAACATCATAAAGGAAATTTTTAATAAATTTAAGACTTGAAATCACACTAAACATTTTCTCTAACCTCAAGAGAATAAATTTAGAAATGTATAGCAGATAAACTATGGGAAATTCTCATGTTTTTCCAAATTAATCAACATATATCTAAACAATCAACTGATTTTTAAAAATTACATAAAAAACTAGGGAAAAATAACCAATCAAGATTGAGCAGGTTACATTTACATGAAGTGATGAATGATTTTTTAAGTAGCATATCTACCCAGTTTTATTTATAATAATCAAAAACTGGAAAGATTCCAGAGCCTCTCCATGGGTAAATGATTAAACATATGGTGGTTTATCCATGCCATGCCTATTACTTAGCAATAAGAAAACAACTACTGACACATACAACCATCTGGATGGATCTCAAGAGATTTTAAAAGTGAATGAAAAAAGCTAATCTCCAAAGGTTGCATTTTGTATCATTTCATTTGTATAAACCATTTGTAATGATGAAATGGTAGAGATTGGTGTCATTTGGGATTAGGTACAGGTTGATAAAGAAGGTAGATGATGTGATCATAAAAGAATTACACTAGATTCTTCATGGTGATGGAACTGTTTCAGATATTGATGTTAGTAGTGAGTGCAAATTCTATACATGTGCCACAGTTGCATGAATTTAAATACACACAAATGAATGTAGGCACAAAGGAAATAAGGGTAATGGAATCTATCAATATCACTATAATGCTTGTGATGTTGTGCTATAGTTTTGCAAAATCTTATAATTGAGGAAAGCTGAATGGAAACTTTACTTTCTTTTTGTTTATTTTTGTTTTGGGAACACACTCAGAGGTACTCCAAGCTTATTTCTTTTCTTAATTTTAATTTTAATTTTTATAGAGTTGTTCACAATAATTTATTACACTCAAACCTGCTTCAGGTTTGTTTTCAGGGGTCACTCCTAGCAGTTGTTGGGGAACCATGCAGTTTGGATGCTAAACCAAAAGTTCAACATGCAAACTATGTACTTCAAGTCTTTAAGCTATCGATTCAGACCCAAGATATTTTATTACTGGTGAAACTGCTAAAATAAATACATTTAATATTTATTAATCAGTAATAAAAATTGTAAGTCATGCATATGCCATTACTCAGAACTAAGTGTCATGTGAGTCTGTGTGAGCTTCACACAGGAACCATACAGAAGAGAACTTTCTGACTAGCCATTGTCCCTTGACCATGGAGAATCTCAGGCCTAATGGTTCCTCTAACTGCACTGTTAGAGAAGAGAAATTTCCACCTTAAAATAGAACCTAAATTGGGAGAAGTTGATTGTCTTTACATACAAAATTTCAGTAACTGATTACTCTTATTACCTTCCATTTTACTTTCCTAGGAACCTGTTATAGATGACTTGTCTTGAAGCTCAATCTTGTAAACTATATTCTTTGGTAAAGGCTTTTGTAAACCAAAAATTAACAGTTTGACCATCTCTGACTTCTGAGGGCTCAGTTAGAAATTAGCTTAAAGAAGAGGAATGGGTTAAATAATCTTTGCCTTGGCTATAGGAACAAAGGCTGAGGATGAAACCCAGTGTTTTAAGACATTTTGAATAGGAGCTAAATCTGGACCTTATTTTTAGCACAATTTTACATATGGTGGCTATCATAGTACACAGGTATCATCATGATCTGAAGTGCATGAACAGGAATGTTTAGAGATGGATCAAGCTCTGAGGAAAAGAGGGTCAAGGAGGGAGTCAAGCCCTGAGTTCAGTTATAAGGAGAAGCAACTTTTATCCAGACTTACCAGGGAGAGGCAAAGGGAGTTTGGGATGCCCCCTCACATATTACATTGTCCAAAATTTTACAGTGTTTAAGCTCCTACCAAGTTGCATGATAAGGAGCTGAGAAACCCAATCTTGACTTTGACCAACTTCAGAAACTTGATTCTTTGATTCTGTGCTAAGAAGCAGAGGTTATAATACAGACTCTATATAAAACTAGGAATAAATGCCCTACACCTAATTCTTTTTGTTGTTGTTTTTGGGCTATAGCTGGCAATACACAGGGATTACTCCTGGCTCTACACTCAGGAATCACCCCTGGTGGTGCTCAGGGGACCATATGGTATGCTGAGAATCGAACGTGGGTCGGCCGCATGCAAGGCAAACGTCCTACCCACTGTGCTATTGCTCCAGCCCCTCTAGACCTAATTCTTGCACTGTTAGGTAACATTGTAACCTATGACTTCTGTAACCTATGACTGTAATGGAGATCTAGGAAACATAATGCACCATCAACTGATATGCAGAAAACAAAACAATTTAGGCAACTCTTAGATTGTTCTCTACTACTTCCTTATTACATGGAAGAATCTATTGTCTTGTTTGAGTTTCCATCTTATGGGGAAAAGGACTTGGAGCCTGATATCTTGTCATACATAATCTCATTTTTGCAACAAAAGATGTGTTAGCAACCTAATGTGCACATGGAGAAGTTAATTCTTAAGAACACTGAAGGACACACTAGCTAGCTAACAATTGAGCTACAATTTGAAATCAGATATTTTTGCTTAGTTTGAGATAGCCCGTGGGTGACAGTTTAACAAGCCCTATTTTGTTGGAGGCAGAAAGAAACATTGGAAATACATGCTACTAGGTACTATAGTAACTAGGGGAACTGCTAGGTATGAGATGGTAAACACATGTGTTTAAACAGTGGCACCAGAGGGGTGAAAGGGAGCTGGAAAGAATCACATGAGGTCTGCTTATGAGTCTTCTGCAAAGACTTAACTTAGTTACCACCAGAAGTCGAATAAGTGAAGGAAGTGGATACAGATTACCAATAAGAAGAATCATTGACATTATATCTGGAAAAACCTGATATAGAGGAAACAAACTCTGTGAAGTCTTGGAAGAGATAAACCTGGAGCTAGTTTTTAAGAATTTAGAAACTGGATGAGTAGAACCAGAGGAAATTGATAAAGTTATTTTTAGGGAAAGAAGTGAAAAAATAATGAAAAGCAGGAACAGGGGGATAGAATGATACAATTTTTACTTTCTAAAGTTATTTTTTTTTTGGTTGTTGCTTTGTTTTGTTTTGTTTAAGGGGAGAATGCTCCCTGCTTTGCTCAGGAATTGCTCCTGAGCTACTTATTTCAGCAATTTAAACATTCCCACTGTTCTAGCTCTCCAGCCCTTGTTGCTGCTTTTTAGCTTGTAAGGTTCTGGCTCAAAGGCACATACTAGAGTTGTGATCCTATCTGCACCTTAGAGCAGCACCTCCTCAGTCTTTGTTCTTCAAACTCCTCCATCAAGGCTATCCTCCAGTGCTCTCTGCTTCTTTCCTCTAGGAGGGTCAAACCCTCCACATGAACTTCCTGTGAAGTCAGTACTGACCAGAGTGGGATGAGAGAAACACTGCCGAAGATTTATCTGTCTGATCTGAATGTACACAACAGAGAAACGGAAGGATATTTTCTGGTGGGAACAAAGACAAGGTCAGTTTGAAGGGCACACAAGCCTGGGGGAAGGATTTGCCTTCATCAGAATTCTCTATCACAAAACATCTGGTAACTGTCACCAGTTCTGGGCTAATATAATCAGGAACAGTAACACTTGTGGATGGGATGTAACAGGAACGATGGCAGGAAAAGATGCTTCCTACCTCTTGCTAGCATCTGTGACCTTTGGAAGGCAGCTATGCTCACCACTATACTACCAACACATATCTGTGACCATTCACAGCTCAGGGTCTCCATGACCACATTGAACTGTTGGGGGTTGGGGAGCAGTGGGGAGGATTGGTCAGGAGGAGGTACTCACACATTTGCAAGGACTTAGGCAGGAATTCCAGGATAAACTACTTGATGAGAAGGACAGCCCCTGGAAACATGATTCTTTTTTTCCTCCTATAGGTACTGTGGTTTCTCCTCCTCAGTATCCAAACCCTGTGGGAAAGCTGACATTTCATATTCCAGCCATAGGGGTGTCAACATGTGAAAGGCTCATTCCTCAACCTCAGAAAGCATGCTGTGTGTGTGGCAGAGGAGAGATGTCATTCCAAATCAAGACTGCACAGATTCAAAAGGGATCTAAGAACCAAAAACTGAGTTTGAGAACCAAAGGAGAATGCAGACCAGCCAGGGAGAGGAGGAAGGTTTTGAGGAGAAGGCAGCATGTGGAAGGTTCTGGGGAACCAAGAAGAGGCAGTGTAGGTGATGTGTGGGTGTAGCCAACAAGAACAAAAGAAGAGGCACATAGCCAGTGTTCACTGTAATGGGCACTGAGACTGCACATAGGGTAGATGTGTCCCTTAGAGGAAGCCTGGGGATGTCTGTTCACCTGAGTTGTTTGGTTTTCATTAGGGAGAAACAAAAGGAAGGGAAAACAAGAAGCTCCAAGGTTGTTATCACGGGTGGAAAGCAAGTTTCGGGTGTGGAGTGAGTCAAGGGTGCTGAAAAGGAAAAAAAAAAATGCCATTGGATGGGATTTAAAGACTTTGGTGAGCAGAGCCTCCGCGCCTACTGACTGTGATCCTGAGGTCTCCTAACCCATTTTGGCACCAGAGCAGATTCTTGCAGCCATGCATTTTGACCGTGAACTGAACTACAACCTCGTGCAGCCCGGGGAGGGATTTTTTTCCCTCTCCACCCCATTTTTCTGAGCGAAAATGGCGGCAGCGGCAGCAGCCACGCGGTGAGAGCCACCCTCTAAGACCCCTCCACCAGGAGGTAGGACTCTCTTTAGTGACGTAGCCTGTAGGTGATCCTGGGAGGGGAGGTGTTCCCGGCGCGCCTTCCACCCAGAGATGAACCAAAAGCCGCGGCATGAGAAGCAGAGCCTCCGCGCCTACTGACTGTGATCCTGAGGTCTCCTAACCCATTTTGGCACCAGAGCAGATTCTTGCAGCCATCCATTTTGACTGTGAACTGAGCTAAAATATTAGAAACCCAAAAGTGAAGACTCAAAGTCTTCACTTTTACCAAGGAAGAGAAATTATTAGATGATGCTTATTCAGCAGGCCTGATTGTTGGGGAAAATTTCCAATCAACAATAGTGAGTTCTGTATGGAAATATGAAATGTACTCAATATATAGAGAGAATAATGGGACTATCATTAGGTACTTAGATGGGGGGTGGGGTGGGAGGGGGGTGTATTGGGGTTCTTGGTGGTGGAACGGGTGCACTGGTGAAGGGATGGTGGTTTAATCAGTATTTGACTGTGACTTAAACCTGAAAGCTTTGTATTTTTTTTCTTGTTTTCACGGTGGTTCAATAAAATATTTCTTTAAAAAAAATAAATAAATAAAGACTTTGGTGAAACAGAGACTGGAAACAAGAAAAGAAATGAGAGTCTGTATTTGGGGGTGGGGGGCTGGGTCCCTCTGACTCAGCTGCCATCCATGATGATGGAGTACCTCGGGTTTCACCAGACTGAGACAGGGCCCAGTCTGGGGGCATAATGACAGCTCACCCGCTTCGGGACTTTGTTTTTATTATATGTGATCTCTGGAGACTCTGCCTTGGTGGATTGCACTAGAAAAGAAATTCAAGATCTCTAGAATTTCTTTTTTCTGCTTTTTCATTTTCAAAGTGGTAAAAAAAAAAACAGATTTGGAGTTATCGGGGGAAAGAGTCAGCAGAAAGGGCTAGGTATAGAAAATAGGCCAGAAAGCTCAGAGTGTGGCTAGGCTGAGGTTCTCAAAGGTGTGAAACTCTGGGGTGAAAGTCCATATACAATGGTAAGAAGAGATTCCAGTAGAGTGGCAAGTCAGACGGCGAGGGCGGGGGGGGGGGGTCGGAGGGGGGGCTTTCACTCTTCAGAGCCATCAAGTGTGAGTGAAACAGGAAGGTGGAAACAGGAAGGGTGGGCCTGAAAAGTCATCTTCTTCCATTCAGTGAGAAACTGTTCATCTCAAATATATGGATACGATGAAAGCATTTTTTTTTAAAAATAATGTAGGAGTACTGGTATTTATTCAGCTATTGATTAAGCCATTTGAATTGGGCATGAACACCACATTACTTTTTTTTTAAAATTCTATTCTGAATATTAACTTTATTTTGTTATTTTATTATTCTTTTTCCCTCTTTTTTTGATTCACCATGAGATACAGAAACACAGCTTTAATGTTTGAACTTCAGTCATATAATCATCAAACATCCATCGTTTCACCAATGCACACTCTCCACCACCAAAACCCCCAGTATTCCCCTCCTTCCCACTGTTCCAACCCTTCCCCTGTTTGTGTGGCAGACAATTTCCCCCATACTCTTTCTCTACTTTGGTTACATTCAATATTTTGACACCAGTCTCATCACCACTCAAACCTGCCTAAAAGGCAATGCTAGATGATTTGTTTTGTATTTCTTGTTATGGATATAATATAATGTCCAGGAAATTCTGTGTCATTCTCTTCTGGGAGCTTTAGTTTATAGTCTCTGTGTCTTGGCCATTGATGATATTACATGGCGCCAGGGGCAGTTTGTGGGTGTGACTGCCAAGCTTCTGGAAAACTGGAGACCTGGGGGGGGAGGAGTCCCAGTCCCTATCCAAGCGGGCTTGGAGATCTCAATCGTGGGTTCCTGCATACCTGGGTTTTCCTGCCAGTCCGCTCTCTGGTGAGGTTCATTGCATCTTGGGTGAGGCTCATCCGAATGTGATGAGAGTGGCCTTGCACGTTGTGGTGGTAGGGTTCTAGAGGTTTTAGGCTGCCAGGGTTCTGCTTGGGGCAGAGAGGAAACTCAATCCCCCTCCCTCAAAGGTGCCCTGGTGAAGACAGCCTGGCACAGGGTCAGGGTATTCTGTAGTGCTCTCTTTCGGGAGCTTTAGTTTATTATCTCTGGGTCTTGGCCATTGATGAGATTACATGATGCCGGGGGCAGTTTGTTGGTGTGACTGCCAAGCTACTGGAAAATTGGGGACCTGGGGGAAGGAGGCTGAGTCCTGGTCCAAGCAAGCCTATGGCTCTCAGTCATAGGGAACCTACCTCTGTGCTACAGGCCATAATTGCATCTTTTGATCTCTTTCGAGATTTATGGGTCCCTGAAATAAGGCCAATAAATGGACTTATATGGCTGAGCCAGAGGTGGTTTGTGGGTGTATCTCTCCCACATACCTAACATTTGGCCATTGGATTTTTGGTAAACTCAGCCCCCAAACAAGTTACTGGCCAAAGTCTGGCCAAAGTCACAGCAGCAATTTTGGGGTATCTGGAAGTCTGAAGGCATCATCAAGCTGCTAATGCACTCACCCCACAGATATGGGTTAACCTGCTGGTGGCACCATAACCCCTGAAAGTACTTTTTAAGGAAGGGAACGGAAGTCACATAGTGGAAACAGAAGTCAAAAGCAGTGCTTTATAATATTGGTGTTAGGTTCTGACTGATAAGCTATGGCCTCCTGGAGTTTTCTTCAATGTTCTATTTTTTATAGGAATTATCATAAAAATCACCTGAAACAAAGCTTTGTCACAAAACATCCATTAATTGCCAAACACATGTTGCTAAGAGCTTACAGTGAGTCTAACCTCAATGCCCCCGAGTGTCCTTAGCTCCTACTCTCCAGATAACCATTACCCCTTCATCTCTGCAAGTGCAGACTGTTCCAAGGAGTTCAGCATGAAAGGGGTGTTTTCATGCCTTGGAATTGTTGATTGGTCATTATCAAGTTTAAACTCCAGGTGTCAGTTTTGAGTGATGAGAAGCTTTACCTAAGACCATGAGCTTCCAAACACTGGTTAAATGTTGAAAAATAAAGCAGTAAAAATTCTAGCTGGTTTTGCTTGACAGAGGTCCAACATCTGGATATTTAAAAGGGAAGAATTTTTAATGGAGCCTTTCAGTTTTTTCACAGATATTTGGCTTCATGTAGCCACAGATATGAATCAAAGTCAAGAAATAATATGTGGATTTGCACTGCGAGCATAGTGGGCACTGAGCTGGAACTGTCAAAATGAAAGGTCTACACTAGCACAAGTTAATGTCTTGGTTTTGCGTTATTGTGAGATGATGACAGCACGTGTGTGTTATATTACTGCAATCTGCCATGGCATTAATAGTTTTGGTGTGTGATAAATGCAGCAGATCCCCAAGGAAGTCCATATAGAGGTTAACTCCATCCAAACTAGTTATATATAGCTCTCCCTCTCACTAAACTTTAGCAAGCCTCCTTCTGCTTTCAAATAACACTGCAGTTGGAGTGATATTTTGGTATAAATTTTGTCCAAGCGATGAGTGTTTCCAGTGCAGGATTTCATGTTACCCTGGATAATATGTCCTGTGATGCTGAGGGTAATTAGGAGTGAATGCACAGCAAGTCTGTCTCTAAGGGGGGTCCCTTGGAGATTATTACATCGGAGTTGTGGAATGGATGAGCCTAGTGGGGCCGGATTTGGGAGCCAATTGTGGAACATATCCAAGGCAAAAAGTATATAGAGTGATGCATAGAAAAGAACACACCCTGACTCCCTTAGTGTTCATGGACATGTGGTCATTGGGCTCAATGCCACTTACTGAGACTAGGAAGATGAATATATTATAGATCTTGGGACAGTGTGGGATATCCAAAGCTTGAAGGCACGACTGAAAAGTGCTGAGTCATAACTCTCACTGTGCCCTGCACTTGCTCAGCAATCTGTTATATTTTTGTGAGTTATACTTCAGCATCCCCACAGAAAGGTTTGTATAAAACATTGCTATAACTCTCTCCAAATGTTTCTGCATTGTGACCATGTGCTGTAAGTTGTAAAGTAAAAAAATAATAATAATAATTTTAACTCAAGATTCATCTTATACGAAGGATTCTTTAATGTCTGGTGGACTGAGAAAGTCCAAAGTAAAACTTTAAACGTAAAATATTGTAGTCATCTCCGTCAATATTAGTAGACCATTTCTACTAGTATAGACTTTAGTAGGTGGCAATTGGAACTCAGGTTATGAAGAAATCATTCAGCACATGATTGAGACATCTGCTTGTATTTGACATTCACCTACACATTTTGTTTGCTGCAATGTTTACTTTTTAATATTAGAAAAGGTTTAATTGGAAAAGACAACTGTAGCCTAAACAAAGAACTAAAAAGTTATTAATTTGGTAAAGGACCATTTATCTATTTATGCTTCTGTTTACTTCGTCAATGACACTGAGTAATTGAAGATGCCTAGGTTCAATTTTATTAAGAGTTCTGAAAGGTCTGGGTGGGAGTCATGGAAAAGAAGAAACACACCCAAAGACAAAGGTTGAGACAAGGGCTGGGGGATTGCTCCAGGGTTGGAAGCCTGCTTCGTGTGCTGGGGGAGCAGGCAGTTGGCAAAGAGAAGGAACCACTAAGTCAATGATGGTTGGAGGGATCTCTTGGGAGGGAGATGTTTGTTGAAAGTAGGCAAAAGACCAAACATGATGGCCTCTCAGTATTAGTACTGCAAACCATAATGCCCTAAAGCAGAGAGAGAGTGTAAAGGAAAGTGCCTGCCATAAAGGCACTCGGTGGGGTGAGGTGGGGGTGGCGGGAGAAATACTGTGTGTAGTCATGGGTGGTGGAAAGTATACGCTGGTAGAGGGATGGGTGTTCAATCATTGTATGACTAAAACTCATTATGAAATCTTTGTAACTGTATCTCATAGCGATTCAATTAAAAATAAATAAAAATAAGAAACAGTTCAAGAGGAGAATTGGGCTAAAATGGAATTTATTGGGAAGAAGGTATTCCCAAGCAGACCTCACAAGCTTCAAGAGGGGCTTATGAAGATCTCATATGCCTGCATTTTTGGGTGGGTTTATATGGAAGTAAAGGAGGCCTGGGGTTAGGGGAGGGATGTGCCATTAACTCAAAACGAGGTCCGGTTTCTGTTTAGCAGTGCTTGGTTGGTTGGGGCCAAGGTCTTGTAGTAGTCTTTTATTGTGAGTTCCAGGGATTCCAGCAGGGTTCCAGGAGGTGGTTTGATACAGTTTTCAAAGTTTCCATCTCTGGGCCAACCTTAACAGGTTCTGCATTATGTCCTCCTCAATATAATTAACAAATTTTAGTTTGATATCAAGGCTTTGATCCACTTTGAATGGACAAATTTTAGTTTGATATCAAGGCTTTGATCCACTTTGAATGGACTTTTGTGTAAGGTGTAAGAAAGGAGTCTGAGTTCATTTCTTAACATGTGGCTGACCAGTTTTCTCAATACTATTTGTTGAAGATTTCTTTGCTCTTAGCCATTTCATTAATGATTAGCTGGCCATATATCGGAGAATCTGTCTCTGGACTCAATTCTACTACACTGGTCGGAAAGTCTGTCTGTATTTTAGTACCACACTCTTTTCATTACTATAACTTTATAGTATAATTTAATTGACATAATTTCTTTCCCCAAGTACAACGTTGGGGAAAGAAAATCCTCCCATCTTTTTCCTAGGGTTCTTTTGGTTATTTGGGGATTTTTATATATTTATTTATTACATGTAAGTTTTAACAGTATTTGGCCTATGTCTCTCAAAAATGTCATGGGTATTTAGGACAGGAGAGATAGAAAAGAGGGTAGGGCATTTGCCTCACACATTTGCCTCTCACACAAGCAAACTGATTTGGTTGCTGGCACCCTGAGTACTTCCAAGAGTGATCCCTAAGCACAGAGTCAGGAATAAACCTTGATAATCACTGGATGTGGCCAAAACACAAATATTAAAAATGTCATGGATATTTTTATAGAACTACACTGAATCAGTATAGTACTTGGAAGAATGGTCATTTTGACAATATTTATCCTTCTGATCCATGAGCAGTGGATATATTTCCCACAGGAAATAACATGTGTTATTTCCTCCTCCCCACCCCACCTTCTACCCCCCTTGAGCCTGGTCTGCCTGCAGAAATGGGAGCTCCTCATTGTGTCTTCTGTTGTTGTTGTTTTTTTAAGTGATTTAATAGTTTAATTTGTGTAAATCTTTCATCTCCTTTGTTAAGCTTATTATCAGGTTCTTGACTTTTTGTTTTGTTTTGTTTGGGCCACACCCAACTGTGCTCAGTGCTTATTTCTAGGTCCGTGCTCAGTGAACACTTCTGGCAGGCTTGGGGACCATCTGGGGTGCCAAAGATGGAACCCAGGTTAGCAGCATGCAGTAGGCAGAGATAAAATAATTGCCAACCACTCATCTGACAAAAGATTATTGTCCAAGATATATAAAGCACTTGTAACACTTAGCAACAAATCTCAAACAATTCTATCATAAAATGGAGAAAACAGATGAACAGATATTTCCTTTAAGAAGGAATACAGGCTGGAGTGATAGTACAGTGGGTAGGGCATCTGCCTTGCACGCAGTTGATCTGGTTTAGATTCCCAGCATCCAATATGGTACCCTGAGCACCATCAGGAGTAATTCCTGAGTGCAGAGCCAGGACTAACCTCTGTGCATCGCCAGATGGGACCCAAAAAGGGGAAAAAAAGAAGGCATACAGGTAGCCAATAGATAAGTAAACAAATGCTGTACATCACTGATCATCAGGGAAATGTATGTATAATATTAATGAATAATTACCTCATATCAATGAGATTAATGTACATAAAAAATAACAAAAAACAACCAGTGCTGACATGAATGTAAGGAAAAAGGAACCCTCATCAACTCATTGTGGGAATGTTGACAGGCTCAACCTCTTTGGGAAACAATAAGGAAACCTTTTTTTTCTTGAGAAAAAAAAGTTTCTTGAAAGTTTCTCAAGAAACTTTCAGCAAATTTACTGAATAGATGCTGGCAAAGAAGCTCTCTACTAAAGTACAACCAAAACCAACTGCATAAAATAGGAAAAAGATTTAGCCGCATATCATAGTGCCATGTGCTTGTCTGAGACATACAACCACCTTTCTTTTTGAGGAATGTGATCACCACATGCAACAAAATGAGGGGACAGGATTTATCAGCTAAGAGCCTCCAGATCAGTGCAATTCACTCTAGCTCCCATTTCTGCAGGCTGACTAAGGGGTGGATGAGGAAAATAATAGATTATTTTCAGACAAGACCACGTGGTTCAGGGTGGTATGACCATAGACTACAGGTTATATTCAGTCAGAGGTAAAAGACTGCTACTGGCACAACCCAAGCTCTGCACCCCTGCCCCACCTCCTTATTTTAGAGTAGTATCACCTGAACCACCTGAATCCCCTGCCTTTTCATTAGGAAATATCACTGTCTTTGATAGCACAAGGGGGAAGGGCTAAGCTGACTTTTAGCTGAAATAGGGGATTGTAGAGACTTTAAAGGGCAGGGGACAGCATGGATTTCTCCTTTGGGGTTATTTTCCTTGCACCCACCCTTACAATACAGTGGTTGGTTGATCAGTTTCACTCTCCTTATTGCTATCACCTCCTCATTTCTATCATGGCCATGAAAAAAAAATTTCAACACTAAAGCCACAGTGCTAATCATAGGAAGAAAGAAGGATCGAATTCAGAAGAAAAACCATTGCAAAAAATCAAATGGTCAATTTCAAAGAAATTACTAACTCTCTAGAGAAAAAAATGTAAAGATGCATAATTGGATGAGGTAACAGACAAACAATGGAGAAGTGCCATGAAAACAAAACTTAATGAACTTTGAGAATCTCAAATGAAAACAGAAAATACAATGGAAAACACCATGCAATCCCCATAGTAACCATCAAACAAAAGTCTAGAGTATAGTCTTCTAGACAGTCAGAAGGAAATATGAATAAACAGAGAAAAACACCAGGGAAAACTGTTCACATGGAAAAAAAAGGTAAGACAAATTAAAAAAAACAAAACACATCTGTACTATTTGCATAAAACTCACAAAAGATAGAAAACAAAAGTTCAGAACAAAAATTCAGAGCAAAAAACTGAACAAACTATTATAAGCCAATAATACATAGAAAAACCATCACTAACCATATATCTGAAGGAAGTGGAAGATGAGGAACAAACAGAACTAAAAGTGAGCAGAAGAAAGGAAGCAATGAAAATAAAGGCAAAACAGTTGAAATGGAAATGCTCTTTCTCTTCATGCTTTTCTGAGTAAATTTCATTCAATGAAAACTATCTTGCTTAAAAAAAAGAGAATTTTATAAGAATGTAAAGAACTCAATTTGATATGTTGTGTATTATGTCAGTTATGGTACTGGTATTATTAATATAGCTACGCACTTAAATATGATAAATAAACTCATGATGGTCCAGAAAGAAAAGGTAAACAAATATTATATTTTAAGAATAAAGAAAATAGAATGTCTTTCATGGAGGAAGACAAAAGAGATAACAATTATTGACAACTGAATTCTGAGGGAAGAGCCAGTGAACTGTACCAACTAATCAGAAATAAACCTTTTTCAAGAAGTAAGCCCTGGAACAGATATGCCAAAAACAGTAACAATAAGTCTCACAATGTGAGACATTACTGGTGCCTGCTCAAACAAATCAATGAGCAATGGGATGACAGTGACAGTGACAGTTGTTAAGGTACTGGAGCGATAGCACAGCAGGTAGGGCATTTGCCTTGCACACAGCCAACCCAGGTTCAATTCCTTTGTCCCTCTCGGAGAGCCCAGCAAGCTACCAAGAGTATCCCACCCACACAACAGAGCCTGGCAAGCTACCCATGGCATATTCGATATGCCAAAAACAGTAAAAACAACTCTCACAATGGAGACGTTTACTGGTGCCCACTAGAGCAAATTGATGAACAATGGGGAGAAGTGCTACCGTTGTTAAGATGTGATGAGTATTGGTAAGTATATGAAAGTAGAAGGGGAAAGACAATTTTCTATGAAAATAGTCTTGTAGATTTAGGATCACTAGGTTGGGGAATCTAAAGAAAGATGGTTTATCACAAGGATAAATTTTCTGTGGATGGTATCACCATCTTCATACAGTGCTGGGTCCATGGCTAAGTATTTAAATACAAGATATAAAATCATATGAAAGAAAGGTAGTAAAGCATATTTTCAAACTATGATTTTTACCAAAACAAATATTTTATGACTATTTTTGGTGGTTCTCAGAAAGTATTCTATGGAAAAATAAAAGCTTAGTAATACAATTTAAAAGAAGCAGTTAAATATCTTTACTTTTTTTCAGGAAGAGGATGAAACAGCTTGCCTTGTTTATTGATATCATAACTTATCCTTTAAGAATTTCATGTTCACCTGCTATATGACATGACACAGGATGAATGCTTTAGGATTCAAGGATGCATCATGAAATGCAATTGGAAAAACATTACTCCAACAGATGGAAGCATCACTGGATGTTCATGTGAGTATTTCTGAGTCCAAAACTGTGACTCAAAATGAAGGCATTTCTTCAAGATAATCTTACCTTCAAGATAATTTTACCTTCGTATTGAACCTTACATCAGGAATAGCTGATATCATTTGACTATTTCCTAAATGTCACAGGCATCAGTCAACATGCTTCAATTGCCTGCCTTATTTTACTTCACTCTTACGCTAATCCAGGAGTTAGTTTCTATCATTAAATTCATTTTACAAATGGATAAACTGGAGGACAAAAAGGTTATAAAAAGTGCTACAGGTCACACAGATAGAAACTGGATTCCGACCAACTACTCCTGGCATCATGCTTTAAAGGAAAGGAGAGACCATAAAATAAGAGACCAAGTATAAGAGTAATGAAGTAGTTAACTTCAGGGGGAGTCTATGATGGTAGGATTCTGGCACCCAAAAAATATAAAGACAGAGAAAATGTATGAATTGGTTTGAGAAATGGAAACTAGGCCATTTAATACATAGAATAGGAAACTACCTTACTAAATTGCTGTAATCATAAATATACTTGAGTGATATGGGGTTTCAACATAGTTTCATATATCTGCCTATGATGTCTGAAATCATGCCTTTAGAAATATATTTATTTGATAAAATAACAATCTCTGAGAATAATTTTTATATTGCAGATGATTACTTAGGAGAGAAGATCAGTTATTTCTAGACTGACATAGATTGGTGTCTTGCATCACCATGGTTTCTCATTGAGGGCAGAGGGGTACAAGGAAGCACAAAGAGAAAATCAGAGTATGCTTTATTTATAGCTCATCAGGGATTTCATGTGGCCAGTCTTGGCAATCAAGAGAGGGAGCCCAGAGATAAATATCCTTCTGTCAGTCCAAGAAGAATTTCCATATGTTCTAGATTTCCAGAAACACCTGTGTGTAGTACCCCCCACACACAACACCCCCCCACACACACCTTTTATCTGTCTGTTTGCATGTAACTCTCTTCCATTGGGTCCAACCTCCTGTATCCAATACACTGCAGCTGTGGGGGTGACAGTATCTACCCACCTTCTGACTGTGAGCCTCTGAGAGAAACCCAATGTATACTCTGCCCTAGGAATTTCTGAATAGTGTAGTTAGCAAGGTAAGAAGAACAGGTGGCAGTAAGTCTATGTGTAGGGTAGCACACTGTGAGGCTGTCTCATGACTCTTGCCCTCACCTAGATCCTGAATCTCTGCCTGTTGTCAACATTAAGGTCCAGTCTAATAAAGTCTCTGGGGAAACTTTTGGTCTTTAGGCCATGTATATATTAATACCTGACTTCACCTGAGAGTCAAGTCAAAAATATGTAAACTGGCTCTACCATCATCACTGCAACTGATGTTTATCTTAAAGATGTAAGGGGAAAACCTAGAACATTCTCTTCTTCTCATGCTTTTGGAAAGCACCCCTGTCATTAAGGAGTCCCAGACTTTTGATTCTCACAGACCCTAGCCCTGCACACACATCTCAAAGCTCAGGGAAAGGGCACCAGCCTGCTAAGCTACTGACAGATTTATCCCTCAGCATTAGGGGGGCCAGCCAGGCTGCGGTCAGCCTCTGCAAAGAACGCCTAACTGAAACAGGAACTGTCAGGATGTGTAAATGAAACACAGAGCAGGACTCTGAAAGCCTTGTGAAAATTTATGGAG
The DNA here is from genome assembly GCF_027595985.1 of Sorex araneus. Lineage (NCBI taxonomy): Eukaryota > Metazoa > Chordata > Mammalia > Eulipotyphla > Soricidae > Sorex > Sorex araneus. Next base: position 37,172,783 of record NC_073312.1, read on the forward strand.
TAGTTCAGCCCACAGAATCTTATAAAGTAAGAACCAAAAGTCTTCCTGAGTGAAGCAAGAGAGTCACCCCTCAGAGGCAGTTCATCAAGAACTGTGATTGATACTTATCCCTTCATACTTATCTCAGCATTAGCTCTTAAGTACCCTGAGCAACTTCTGTTAGCTTGTATTCTCTCCTCTACCCACCTCACAAAGTCTAATCCTCAGGCAACAGAGTGATTTCGTGAATGAAAACACAGCTGACCTCTGGGAAGAGGGTCCTTCAAAGTCCAAAGCACAGGCAGAGTGATTTGCAGGGCAATTGGCTTCAGGGAAGCCAGAGAGAGCAGGTCAGGATCTCCAAACATGGCTGGGTTCTGAGGACCACTGGCTTCATATCTTCTCTTGATGGCTCAAAGTTTGCTTGAAAGGAGAGTGGTCTGGGCACTAGGGTCCAGAGTTTTCTTCAGTGCTTTATAGATGGACTCATAACAGGCTTTGATGTCATTTGCAGACAGGCATTCATTCTATCAACAGACCAAAAGCTGCAAAGATCATCACATTTTGGTAGCGTCCTCTGGAGGAATATCTGAGCACATCCATATTTACTCTCTGGCTTACTGAGGATGTTTCCTCACAGACCTATCCCATGCGTGTGCAGAAGGAGTGCTGAATACTTTATTAACTAACTCTTCCAAAAGTCTGGCTTATGATAGTGACCACTTATTATATTTTATGAAATTGACTTTGAGAAATTTGGTCAGAACTTAGCTGGATATAGTAATTTACATAATGTTGACTAGGTTCTCCAAGTGACCCTCAAATGGTGGCTGATTATTTGAAGGTCCAGAAGCATCTTTACTTACATGTTTTAGTGCCTTGGACGAAACATGGAAGGGGCAGATCAGTCGGGCACCTTTTTCTTCCCAACTTTGTGAATGAATTTCCTACATGGTAGAAAACCAACTCCTGGAACTGACAGAATTATTCAAATACTAAATTGGGCAAAAAAGTAACAGGTTAAATAAGATTCAAGAGGAGGGAACAAAGAACCCTTCTCAAAGCAATTTCAAAGAATTTGCAGGCATCATGGAATTTCCCCTTTTCATTGATAAAATATATATGACAGAAAATTGATCACTCTGATTTTCTTTTTGTTTTTTGGAGAGACCATCATTTTAACTCTTAAGTACATTGTTTATAGCTCTAATTACAAGAATCTTCCACTTTCCAGTGTCATAATACTTTCATAAATTTACAATAAAACTCCTTTATAACAAAAACTGTTAAACAGTACCTCGAAATATACCACTCACCCTATCACCTCTCTACAAATAGCCATTATTCTATCCTCTGTTTCTATGAATTTGACTATTTGTTGTATTTTACATAAGTGGAACTATACAGTATTCATCTTTTTCATATAACTAGTTTCTTTTAGCATAATACCTTCAAATTTTATCCATATTGTAGTATAGGTCAGAAATTTGCTTCTATCAATCACCTTTACAGTCATGCCTCAGAAAATCAAGTACCTCAGAATCAGATTAACTAAGGAGGTAAACAACCTGTACAAAGAAAACTCAAAACGCTATTTCAAGAAATAAAAGAGGACACGATGAAATAGAAAAACATCCTCTGCTCATGGATTGCGAGAATTAACATTCTCAAAATGGAAATACTCCCCAAAGCATTGTACAAATTCAATGTGACCCCTATAAGGATACCCATGACATTCTTCAAAGAAATGAGAAAACACTCCTGATATTCATGTGGAACAATAAACCCCCACGAATAGCTAAAGCAATTTTGGGGGAAAAGAAGATGGGAGGCATCACCTTCCCCAACCTCAAACTCTACTACAAAGAGGTAATAATTAAAACAGCATGGTACTGGAACAAAGGCAGAGCCGCAGACCAATGGAACAGAGTTGAATATCCTGACACACACCCTCAAATATATGATCATCTAATCTTTGATAAGGGTGCAAGATATGTGAAGTGGAGCAAGGAAAGCCTCTTTAACAAATGGTGCTGGCAAAACTGGACAGCTATATGCAAAAAAAAATGGGCTCATACCTCTACCTAAAACCATGCACAAAAGTCAGATCAAAATGGATTAAAGACCGGGCTGGAGTGATAGCACAGCGGGTAGGGCATTTGCCTTGCACGCGGCCAACCCAGGTTCAATTCCCAGCATCCCATATGGTCCCCTGAGCACTGCCAGGAGTAATTCCTGAGTGCAGAGCCAGGAGTAACCCCTGTGCATCACCAGATGTGACCCAAAAAGCAAAAAAAATGGATTAAAGACCTCAACATCAGACCAGAATCCATCTGGTGCATTTAAGACAAAGTTGGCAAAATTTTCCACAACTTTGAAGCTAAAGGTATCTTTAAAGGTGACACACCATTGGCCAAGCAAGTGGAAACAGAGATAAATGGGATGACCTTAAACTGAGAAGCTTCTGCAACTCAAAAGATACAGTGACCAGAATACAAAGGCAGTCTCCAGAATGGGAAAGTATATTCACCCAATACCCATCTGATAAGGGGTTGATATCAAGTGTTTACAAGGCACTGGTTGAATTCCACAGAAAGAAAACATCAAATCCCATCAGAAAATGGGGCGAAGAAATGAACAGAAACTTTCTCAAAGAAGAAATCCAAATGGCCAAAAGACACATGAAAAAATGCTCCTCATCACTAATCATCAAGGAGATGCAGATCAAAACAACAATGAGATACCATCTCACACCACAGAGACTGGTCCACATCCAAAAGAAAAAAAGCAAATGGTGTTGGCACGGTTGTCAGGAGAAAGGGAATCTCCTTCACTGCTGGTAGGAATGCTGACTGGTTCAGCCCATTTGGAAAACAGTATGGACGCTTCTCAAAAAATGAGAAATTGAGCTCCCATTTTACCCAGCAATACACTCCTGGGAACATATCCCAGGGAGGTAAAAAAGTATAGTAGAAATGACATCTGCACTTACATGTACATTGCAGGACTGTTTACAATAGCCAGAAACTGGAAAAAACCCAAGTGCCCAAGAACAGATGACTGGTTAAAGAAACTTTGGTACAACTACACAACTGAATACTATGCAGCTGTTAGAAAAGATGAAGTCATGACATTTTCATATAGGTGGAAAGTATCATGTGAAGTGAAATGAGTCAGAAAGAGAGGGACAGACATAGAAAGATTGCACTCATTTGTAGAATATAAAGTAACAGAGAGTCTCTTGCCCGCAGGCCTGGCTGTCTTCCCCGGGGCCCCTCAGAGGGGATGGACTCCAGCTTCCCTCCCCTCCTCGAGCAGAGCTCCCGGCGGCCGAAGACAACCAGAACCTAGCCACAGCCATGCTCAAGGCCCCTCTCCACAAGCCTCATGCATGAAGGTACCAGAAGAAGAACCAAGGTGTGTGTAATCCCATCAACAGCCGACATCCAGAGACTTAAAAGCAAGCTCCCAGAAGTGATATCTTATAACCTACTTCTTACTCTGGGAGAAACTGGCAAGCTGCTGAGAGTTTCCTGCCCACATGGGACAGCCTTGCAAGCTTCCCATGGTGTATTCATATGCAAAAGCCAGTAGCAAGCTGGATCTCATTCCTCTGACCCTGAAAGAGCCTCCAATGCAGCATCGTTGGGAAGGCCAAGTGAAGAGAGGCTTCTAAAATCTCAGGAACAGGACGAATGGAGAAGTTAATAGGCCTGCTCAAGAAATTGACGATCAATGGGATTTCATGATCGTAATCGTGAAAGTAACAGAATGGGAGACTAACACCCAAGAACAGTAGAGATAAGAACCAGGAGGTCTGCCCCACAGTTTAGAAACCGACCTCACATGCTGGGGGAAAAGAAAGCTCAGATAGAGAAGGGACCACCAATTAAAGGGTGCTAGTAGGGCCCACTCAGGATGGGACATGCGGGCTAAAAGTAGACTATAGACCGAACTTGAGGCCACTTAATACTTCTACTGCAAATCACAACACCAAAAGAGAGAGAGAGAGAGAGCAAAAGACAATGCCCTGCAACAGAGGTGGTGAGGTGGTGGAGGGGACCGGATAGGGGTGGTGGGAGGGATGCTGGGACCATACAAAAGTTTATAAATCCGTAAAAATATGGTGAAGTGATTCTATAATAACAAATTTTAAAAATAAATAACAAAATATAATTTTTTTAAAAAAATTGCTTCCTTTTTTACTAAATAATATTTGATTTAATACATATGCAATATTTAGATTATTTATTTATGGATCCTGTGACTGCACACGCCCATGAGCAAACACTCCCATGAGTGCGAACTCCCATGAGTACACACTCCCGTGAGTGCAGACTGCCGTGAGTGCACACTCCCGAGAGTGCACACTTCGGTGAGTGAACACTTCGGTGAATGCACACTTCTGTGAGTGCCCACTCCAATAAGCAAATATTCCCGTGAGTGCACACTCCCAAGTGCACACTCCAGTGAGTGCACACTCCGGTGAGTACAAACTCCCGTGAGTGCACACTCCGGTGAGTACACACTCCCGTGAGTGTGCACTCCCGTGAGAAAACACTCCCGTGAGTGCACACTCCGGTAAGTGCACAGTCCCATGAGTGCACACTCCCATGAGCAAATATTCCCATGAGTGCACACTCCCGTGAGTGCACACTCGAGTGAGTGCAGAATCGAGGGAGTAAACACTCCCATGAGCAAACACTCCCATGAGTGCACACACCCGTGAGTGCACACTCCTATGAGCAAACACTCCGTGAGTGCACACTATGGTGAGTGCACACTCCATGAGCAAACACTACAGTAAGTACACACTCCCATGAGTGCACACTCCCGTGAGTGCACACTCCCGTGAGTGCACACTACCATGAGCAAACACTCAGGTGAGTGCAAACTCCCGTGAATGCACATTCCCGAGAGTGCAAATACTGGTGAGTGCACACTACCGTCAGTGCACACTCCGGTGAGTGCACACACATATGAGAAAACACTCCCGTGAGTGCGCACTCCGGTGTGTGCACACTCCCTTGAGCTAACACTCCGATGAGTGCACACTCCCGTGAGCTAACACTCCGGTGAGTGCACACTCCCGTGAGTGCACAATCCCATGAGCAAAAACTCCCGTGAGTGTACATTCCCGTGAGTGCACACTCCGGTGAGTGCACACTACAGTGAGTGCACAGTCCTGTGAGCAAACACTCCCGTAAGCAAAGACAACCGTGAGTGCACACTCCCGTGAGTGCACACTTTCGTGAGTTCACACTCCCGTGAGTGCGCACTCTGGTGAGTGCACACTCCCGTGAGTGCACACTACTGTGAGTGCACAGTCCCGTGATCAAACACTCCGGTAAGCAAACACAACACTGAGTCACACTCCGGTGAGTGCACACTCCCGTGGAGTACACACTCCAGTGAGTGCGCACTGCGGTGAGTGCACACTCTGTGAGTGAACCCTCCGGTGACTGCACACTACAGTGAGTGCACAGTCCTGTGAGCAAACACTCCCATAAGCAAAGACAACCGTGAGTGCACACTCCCGTGAGTGCACACTCTCGTGAGTTCACACTCCCGTGAGTGCGCACTCTGGTGAGTGCACACTCCCGTGAGTGCACCCTCCCGTGAGTGCACAGTCCCGTGATCAAACACTCCGGTAAGCAAACACAACACTGAGTCACACTCCGGTGAGTGCACACTCCTGTGGAGTGCACACTCCCGTGAGTCCACACTCCGGTGAGTGCACACTACCGTGAGCAAACACTCAAGTGAGTGCACACTCTGGTGAGTGCACACTCTGGTGAGTGCACACTCCAGTGAGTGCACACTCCCGTGAGTCCACACTCCCATGAGCAAACACTCCCGTAAACAAACACTCCCGTGAGTGCACACACCCATGAGTGCACAATCTCGTGCGTAAACACTCCCGTGAGCAAACACTCCCATTAGTGAACACTCCTGTGAGCAAACACCCCCATGAGTACATACTCCCGTGAGCAAATATTCCCGTGAGTACACATTCCCATGAGTGCACACTCCCGTGAGTGCACACTCCAGTAAGTGCACAGTCCCGTGTGCAAACACTCCCATGAGTGCACACTCCCATGAGCAAACACTCCCGTGAGTGCACACTCCCATGAGTGCACAATCTCGTGAGTCAACACTCCCGTGAGCAAACACTCCCATGAGTGCTCACACCCGTGAGTGCACACTCCCTTGAGCAAGCACTCCCATGAGCAAGCACTCCCGTGAGTGCACACTCTCTTGAGCAAACACTCCCGTGAGTGCACACTCCTGAGTGTTTGGTCATGGGAGTGTGCCCTCATGGGAGTGTGCACTCACGGGAGTGTTCACTCACAGGAGTGTGCACTCACAGGAGAATTTGCTCATGGGAGTGTGCACTCACAGCATTGTGCACTCACGGGTGTGTGCCATCACAGGAGTGTTTACTCACGGGAGTGTTTGCTCATGGGAGTTTGCAGTTAAGGGAGTGTGCACTCACGGGAGTGTTTGCTCATGGGAGTGTGCACTCACGGCGTTGTGCACTCACGGGTGTGTGCCATCACGGGAGTGTTTGCTCTCAGGAGTGTTTGCTCATGGGAGTGTGCACTCACTGCCGAGCTCCTGCTGGCTCCTGCTCCTCTGAGCATTGCCCTGCTGACTCCCAGTCTCTCTCCCACTATCTTCCCTTTGCTTTAGACCTTCCTCCAAGAGGCTCAGGACTCAGCCCCACCCGATAACCACTTCTGAGGCCCGTCTGGGTCTCCCGCACAGAGGGGTGACCTGAGAGACCCTCTTTCTGAGGGTCCCACTGAGGGCTGAGCAGTGACCACACACTGGGCCTGGGACACAGCCCATGAGAGATCACTTGCCTTGCCTGTGTGGGGCCCCCTGGGTTCAATTCCTGGTCTTCTCTATCCGGAGAGAGACTTAAAAGCAAGCTCTCAGAAGAGAGTGATGCAGAGTCTCTTGCCCGCAGGCCTGGCTGTCTTCCCAGGGGCCCCTCAGAGGGGATGGGCTCCAGCTTCCCTCCCCACCCCAAGCAGAGCTGCCGGCGGCCGAAGACCACCAGAACCTAGCTACAGCCATGCTCGAGGCTCCTCTCCACACGTTTGGATAGGCCTCATGCGTGAAGGTACTGGCAGAGGAACCCAGGTGTGTGTCATTCCATCAAAGGCCAATATCCAGAGACTTAAAGGCAATCTCCCAGAAGATATCTTTAGCCTACTTCTCCCTCTGGGAGAAACCGGCAATCTTCTGCGAATTTTCTGCCACATGGGACAGCCTTCTTGCAAACTTCCCATGGTGTATTCATATGCAAAATCCAGTCGCAAGCTGGATCTCATTCCCCAAACCCTGAAAGAGCCTCCAGTGCGACATTGTTGGGAGGACCCAGTCGAGACAGACTTCTAAGATCTCAGGGAAAGGTCGAAATGAGATGTTACCGAGCCTGCCTGAGAAATCGTGATTAACGGGATTTCGTGATTCATGATTTATCCATCATTGGTTGTTTCCACCAGTAGTTATTATGAGTAGTACACTCTTTATTTGATATCATTGCAAACTAATACAAGAAATAATGCAAAAGAATACTTTGTTTTCTTTATTAACGTCTTTCCAAAAGCAACATCTTATAAATGATAACTAGGGCACAATAAAATAGACATTATATTGTAATGCAAAATACAAAGTAGCACATTAATTTTTTACATTATTACAATGAGTAGTAAAATATATACACTAATAGTACAAGTATATAGTATTTTTATCACTACAAGAATCAAGCAAAGCACTTTTTCACCCCTCTGTTTCACCCCTCTTTAATTTCTAGCTCTTTCTCCATTCTTTTAATTTGTCTTTAAAAAGGTTATATAACTGAAATCATACTGCAAAAAATGATTTTTGGTCAACTTTCATTATGAAAGAGAATTCTCTTGAGATCTTTCCAGATTGTTACATGCATCTATGGATATATATTCCATTTTATTATTGCGCTGGGTTCCATAGTTTGGATGTATCATCATTACATTATTAATTTAATAACTGAAAGACATCTAGGAGTTTTTTTAATTTTTTTTACAATTTACACTGATGAAAATTTATATATTAGGTTTTCATCTAAAAAGCTCATCACAATACACTCCTTAGTTTCCCGTGTTCTTAGGTGGCCTTTTCCTCTTCTAATGCTCATTTTTCATATACAGATTAGCGTTTTTAATTACACTTAGCAGGAGGAACATGAAAATATATGCCTTTATATCTTTCCAAAAGTAGAAGTCTCTAATAAATAACTTTTAGTGTTATAAATATTTGCATAGATATGTATTCCTTGGCTCATACATAAGTAGTAACGGAATACACATATTTAATCACTCATATTGCTTCATTTACTTCAGACTGTATCTTGGATATTATGTGATAGAATATATAAAGCTATTCATTACTTCTGTGTGTTATTTCAGATTACTCCTTCGGTTGGATCATCCAAACTTTATTCTACCAATTCTTCAATGTGTTTCTATTCTAGTCCTTTTGTTATTTGTAAATAACTCCATGGTGAATCACTTTGAATGTATACCTACATTTTTTATAATTTTCCTCTTGGAATATATTACCAAAGTTATTAAGCTTTTTACCTCTTTGTAGTATTTAGCAATTATCATTAACATGTAAAGAAGGACTTAGAGTTTAATCCGTTAAAGGCACTTCTTATACTGGCAACTTACTTTCAGCGTGCCTGAGAGCAAGTTAATTTATATCTACAGATTGCAGTTTTATCAAATCTGGAATAGTTATTAAATGTATGTGTGTATTATATTGTGACATTGTTTTTACTACATTATTTATTTCATAACAATTCAGTGAGATAATTATTAAAGCTTTTTCATAATCCTCCTGATTTGGGACGAACTAAAGAGGCTAAGCAATTTAAGTAGACAAATCTTAGATTTGTGTGATGAAGAAATCTGGGATTTTCCTCTTACTTTGGCCTTGTGTGGAAAAACAAATAGTACTGCCTACATTGAGGGGTGTTGTAAAGATCAAATGAGACAATAACTATGAAAATATTTTTAAGTCATGACATAAAAAGTACACATTCATTTTTTAATTCTTTTACTTTCCTAGGGGACATTTTACAATGCCAGCATTTGTTCTCATCCAATAATTAGCAATCTTTCCTTTGAGCAATCTCCTGTGCAAATATTAAAATCTCTCACTGCATAATGACTCCATGAATAATCTCCTTTTTAGAGTTGGTCCTCTCAACATTGTCCCTGTTCTCTCCCTTGGTCCTATGTTCTGATGGAAATTTCCTATCAGTCACTATCTCCCAGAGGTCTTCACATGTTAGTTTGACTTCCATGTACCAAAACCCTGTCCTATATTTACTGATACGGGTCCAAGAAGTCAAAATCATATTGACGACAGAAATACTATTAAGGTGCAGAAGGTAAAATTCTCACGGAAAGGAGGGTAGTATAGATTAAGATGAACAATGTCATTTTTCAGACTGATGTGAATTTGCACCTTAGCCATGTTTCCCGTGCTTTTGAATGGTTTCCTGATTTTTTTTTAAACTTTTTATTAAATCACCATGTGGAAAGTTACAAAGTTCTCGGGTTTATATGTCAGTTATACAATATTCAAACACCCATCCCTTCACTAGTGCCCATATTCCACCACCAGAAACCCCAGTATACCCCCCGCCCCCCCACCCCCTACTGTATAACTAATGAATTTCACTTCATTTTTTCTTTACCTTGATTACATTCCATAATTCAACACAAAACTCACTATAGTTGTTAGAGTTTCCAACCAAGAGAGACAGACCTACTACATTTGATAATTAGTTTTTCATTGCTGGAAATGAAGAGATATGTAGCCCCACTGCTACAAGTACATAACTCTCTCTCTCTTTTTTTTTCCCTTTTTCCTTTTCCCTTTTTTTTTTCCATTTTCCCCCTCATCCTCCTTCCAGCGCCTCATAGTATGGTGTACGCCACGCCGCTTCGGCCAGTGTGGGGCTTTTGCTTAGTTCACAATCCAGAGAGGTGGCTGCTACATTAAAAACCTTCAATATTCCAACAAAAACTTACTGTTATTATTTGGAGTTTGCCCCCCAAGTCAGACCTGTTCAAAAGGAACTGTTTCACATTGCTGACAATTATAAATGTTAAGTTGCGCGGACGCTGCTGCGTCCGCGCGGTTTTGGATTTCTGTATACAGTCCAGGGAAAATTCTGCCAGATGCTGGAACCCCAATTCCTAAAGCTGTCTCTGGTTCCCGCTCGTTCCACATCCACCGGCTCTGCAGAGGCATGGGCACCCGGGCCGAAAACCCGGCCGGCTGGAGCCAAGCACCGGCCCTGCTGGGGCTGGCCCTGTATCCCGCGGCTGTTTCAAGTTCAAAGCACACATTTTTTTTTTTTCTCACGCCAAAAGTTCATACCTTCTCAACGGACCCACAAAATGTCGGACACCACGCCTTCTCCCGGAGGGGAGAGAGACCAAGAAGGAAGGTTATTTCCTCCGTTAGCCGGCGTGGGGCAAAAGCTTAGTTCACAGTCTCCATACACGGGTGCAAGCACTTGCTGGAACCCCAATTCCTAAAGCTGTCTCTGGTTCCCGCTCGTTCCACATCCACCGGCTCTGCAGAGGCATGGGTACCCCAGCCGAAAACCCGGCCGGCCGGAGTGGAGCACCAGCCCCAGCTGGGGCTCAGTTTCCTGATTTTTGCTTATTCTACAAATAAGCAAATTACATTCTTGTAATTGTGCAACAAGCTCCTATTTTCTACCCATCCCCAGTTAACCATTAACTGGGGAAAAGATTGTTGTTAGAAATTACATAAAACTAGTCAAAGAATAGTTCACATTTAATTTAGTAATAATTTTACATTAAATATTTATACCATGATCATTGCTCTCCTGATTCCATTTTCAAATTAAGAAAAATAACAAGCATAATAATGTAAGGACACAATGGATTACAAATTATAGATGAAAAGTGGGCAAAAGGTTAGTCTTCATTAAAACAATCTGTTACTGTTTTTTTATAATCATTGAAGCCATTTATTTTTCAAATGTTCAAATTAAACCTACACAATATGAGCTTGGCACTCAGCAGCTTGTCCTTCCCACTCTACAACCGTCTTACACATGATCTCTGAAGCAAGGGGCATGACTTATCATTGTTATCTTGCGATTCCTCCCCCTCTTTTTTTATTCAATTCTTTTCTGCCAAGAAATTTAATTTTCCCATTGTTGTTGTTGGAGAAGTTGCAAAATAAGCAAGTTAATGATTTGAATTTTACTAGCTGCAGCCTCTGTTCTCTTTCATATCACTTTTAAGACCTTGCTCATTGCAGGGATGATCAGTGACTTGATGTGGAATGGGTCCAGAGTTCTTCAGTTCTACTTTGTTTCACAATGTTACTGTTTTGGCATATTTGTTACTGTTTTTTACATATCCAATACACCATGGGTAGCTTGCCAGGCTCTACCATGAGGGCCCAATACTCTCGGTAGATTGCCGGGCTCTCGAGAGGGGCGGAGGAATCGAACACAGGTCAGCCACGTGAAAGGTGAACGCCCTACTGCTGTGCTATCGCTCCAGCCTAAATTTCTAGTTGTCCAACATTTCTTACTTTGTTCTTGTGACATTTCATTGGGGCAGAAGATGTAAAAGGTAGTGCCTATTGTATAGTTTCAGAAGTTTCCTCTGATGGATGAAAATTTTTATTTTACTATAAACACAAAGTCTACTATTTGAAACTACAAATGGTAGTACCCTGCCTAATTAAGAATCAATTGCATTCGCAATCAGTATGGAGCTCTGTGGTTCCTCTGAGGTGCCCATCAAGTGAAGCAGTTGGCAGGATAATTTACTATCGCTATGTTTGGGAAGTATTAGACTTAAGAAGATCTCAGGCTCCCCTAAGGTCACAAGATCCATTGGTAACCAGAGATTCAGTATGGTACAAATCAACCCCATCTTTGCCAGCTCATTTCTTTTTCTCTTATCCCGAGGTCAAGTCCCCAGACAGAAAAGTTCCAGTTCCCTTAATATATGAAAAGACCCCTTTGGAGGGGCTGGAAGAGCAAATGCTTCATTAACTTTGGTGAAATAGTAAACTATCAGTTTAGGGTTAAGATACTGCTTCCCTTGTCTGGATAAATAATATCTGGGCATCTAGAAGCAGGAGATTCTTGGCGCAAGTCTCCAATCAGGGAGGTTAAAATCTCCATGAAGATTCCTGAAAGACCACAGTTCAGAGTTATTTCTTAAGCAAAATAGTTTTATTCAGAAAAAATAGAGAAAGAGAATTAGAGAGAGAAAGAGAGAGAAAGAGAGAAAGAGAGGTGTTTAAGAGAGAACAAGGACTTCCCCAGAGAGGAAAGAGCATTGAGTGGTTTTTGGAAAGAGGTTATACATGAATTTTCTCCAAACTGACCTTGCCTAAAGCTCTGTATACATATAAATCAATCTGGGTGTTTTCCCAGAGGAAAGTCTTGGATTCTTGATGGTATTTTTCATATTCCTATCATATCCTTTTAATTTTTTTTTCTGTGGGGGTCCATCTTTCTCTGCCTGGTTATATCAGTTTCTGTGTCTCCCGAGAGCTCAGTTCTGCTTAGTATTTGCGTCCCGATGTGCCTTTCCTGCTTTAGGCCAGCCTCCAGGTTGGTGATTAGGCAACTTTTAACCACATCCTGATTTTATTACTAAAGAAAAAGCCTATTGCTAGCACCACCCTATTCATTTACTAAAACATTTATTAAAATATTAATTATTAAATTAAATGTACTTAAACTAGGAATTTAAGCCTATTAAATATGATCACATATAGTGTAGATGTATGTATAAATACAAAATATAAAATGAATAAAATATTTTGAGTGAAAAGAAGGATGTCTTTCCTTCTTTTGTTGATTCATGAATGAAATTAAGGGCATGAAACAGACTGAATGCATAGAATGAATACAAAGTTTATGCAAAAGGAATCTTAAGAAAAGAAATATTGTGCATGGTCAAATTAGGTTACATAGAGTAAATTATTATAAGGTTTCTAAAATCAAGATTTAACATCAATACTATATTTATGTTAAAGTAACATTGATTTCTCTCATCTGCTAAAAGGACAAAAAAATATTCCTAAGACTTCTCAGCTTTTTGTAATAAGTAAAAGGTGAAGAAGACATTGTGTTCTTATTAGGTTCTTAATTACTTTAAACCAATATTGCTTCTGAAACGTTTTGCTAAATAGGTAATTAGGTATTGTTTTATAGTAATCTGTGTATTATAAACCTTTGGGAGCCACACTCCCGGTTATTTCTGACTCTGCACTCAGGAATCACTTCTGGTGATGCTTGGGGACCATATGGAATGCTGGGATCGAATCCAGTTTGACTGCATGCAAGGCAAGCACCCCACCCGCTGTGCTATCTCTCTGGCCCCATAAGCCTTTTAATATTTATGAGCAGGACTCAGGGTACCTGAGGACTCCTACCACCTACCAGCAATACTCAACTAACCATGTCAGATATCTCAGTTCTTAGGTTTAATAAAGCGGTGCTTATTGACTCTAATGGTGTTAGGGGCCACAAGGGTCAACCTGGAAAACTTGGTGTTGCAGATGTATAAATTGGTGGCGGGGGTTCCCACACAAGAGTTTACTTGCTTGCTCACTTTCTATCTTTAGTAATAAAAACAAGATGTGTTTTTAAAAGTTAAAAGTTACCAAGTCATAGGGTCTGAAATACACCACAGGCAACATCCTTTTGAGATGCAAATAACAAGCTATTTGAAGATGGATGGACTAAGGCACCAATCAGAGGATGGATCTCCTAAAAAGTGAATGAGAGAGAGAGAATGAAAGACAGAGACAGAGACAGAGACCGAGAGACAGAGAGAGGTTGGAAGAGAAACTAAAGGTCAAGATAAGAACGCATAATGACCATCAAGAATGAGACTCTTCCCTGACTTTGCCCTAACCACAGATTCTCTAGGCAGGGATATCTTGGACAAAACTCTGCTATAAAAATCACCTCCTGCCCTTCCCCACTCCCTATCTTACTGCTCTGAACACTTTAACCCCAATGAAAAGTTCTCACCCATGCCTCTAACGAAGTTTCAAAAGGAGAAATGTTTCTGCCTTTCTCTGGAATCTTGCTAAGGAGATCCCTTCTATACTGTAGGAACCTTCCTGCCCTTCCCGCTTCTTCTGGATTTGACCATTAAGTGTTGTCTCCTGGTCCTATATAGCTACTTTAACACGGAGCCTGAGTGTGTTCTAACACTAGGGAGGTAGAAGATGCCTTGGGGGTCACATCTGGCCCTGAGATTCTTCCTGCAATTTCAGGGTGCATGTGTATAAGAGATTGTACCTGAGACCCTTATTTACAAGAGGTGTGCCCTTGACCCTCGTGCTATCTCCCTGACCCCAAGGATAAACTCTTAATATTCTCTCTTGACCTAGAGAAATAAAATATTTTCAGTGTGTCTGCACCCTGTTGCATTATTCTTCCCATGCAATGGATAAAAACCCACCCATCATGGGAATTTCACCATGACAAATCTGGTGGCCACGATTATTGATCCCTATGTATGAAACTGTCTTATAGATGACTAAGCTGCATATGGTTTTTATTGTTTTTCTCCCAGTGAGTATTAAACTTAGAGTAGTGGGGGAGAAAGCAATATTATTTTAAACCATTTTTAATTTTTTACCTTAAGATTAGATGTGTACTCTCTTGTTTCAGTGAAGAACACTCAGGAGACTACAAGAAAGCTCAGTGACCTGAAGTTCACTGCACACAAAAGGAGTCTGCTGGACATGAATGGCCCAGGAGGTGAGCCTGGACTTCGACTGCACCTCTGCAGTTACAATTGGAATAATCACTGGGATACACATCAGGGAAGATGGCCTAAAGGTACTGGACAGGGAACGCTGCACAAGGGATACTGAGAGGGCATATATTAAACCAATGCCACTCAGACATTTCTATTCCTTTGTTCGCTGTCACGCACAATTTTGGGGAAAATTCCCAAAATATTTGTTGAATTGCCGTAGAGAATTCTCAGGATAGGGAAGTACAGAGAAAACTATTCTCTGATTTGCCTCTGGGCTGCTGGGGAGTTAAGAAAGCAGAAAAGTTCACAGAAACTGAAGGTGAGATCTACTGGTGGATACAAGCAGCCATGGGCCCACTCCAGTGTCCCTTGGTAAGGGCAGGTTCAGGGCACTGAGCTGCAACAGGAAGAGGTGACACCTCATAGATATCAAAATCCTGCCGCATAAATAGAAATGTGAATTGGGGTGTTGAAACCTGAATGTTCTCATTATCTACATTATCTCATCTATAGGCATGCCCAAGGCTGGGTGTCAATTTTATTTTCTAGGGGGGTAAGCCAACAACCAGAAAAGCTGATTAACTTTCTCTATGTCACTAGTAGGTGGCAGAGTTTAAATTCAAAAGTAACTTTCTAAGAGTGAAGTCTTAATTCTTCCTATCAGCCTTTCACTAGGAGAAATCCAGGTGGGGGGTGCATGGGAAGATGCAGATAAGTAAATATAGCACCACCATCACCTAGAAGTTTGAAAGAAGTTTTTCATATAGCTAAAGGAAAGACTTCTTTGCTAATTTTCTTCCTGGGGTCATTCTTTTTTAACTCCTCTTCCTCCTACAACTCACACAACAAACATTAGTATATGTTTCAGATCAAAAGTGATCTCAAGGAGCCTGTGGAAGCTCAGGGAAATTTTCTTTTATGGAGAGAGGGAACATAGGGCACAAACTAAGAGAGAAAATTAGAGAGGACGAATTTCCAGCTGAACAGTATCTATGGAAAAAGAAGCAACTCGGTGGAAAACAATTCATTTTGGCATTTTTTCTGAACCCTACATGAATGAACAGCTAAGATTATGCAGATAGGCTTAATTTTTTGGGTATCCGGCCATAGGGATTGCAGAGCTGCTGCTCCTTTTGGTCTATGTCAGCCTGGGCCTGAAAAGAAAGCAGAAGCAATTTTGCTTTAGTGAAGGAAGGAGGGAAGAATTTGTCTATGTGTTTACATATAAATAAGGGGCCTTTCAGTAGGTCTGGATTTCTGTTGGAGCTCCCTTTGGGAATCTTGCCAAAGCTCTGTGACCTTTCCCAGAAGGCTGGAGCATATCTGCTGTACCTGCACTTGTGACAATTTCTAGGGACAGACTGTACCTTCCCGTAGAGTTTGCTCTTTCCTGCAATATCTGTGCCCCTTCTTCCCAAGTCAGTGTGAATTTGAACAAATTTCAGACCTTGAAATCAGACTCAGAACCGCCATGATATGTCTATTTTAAAAGGGGGCTATTACAGGAAAATGTCATTCTAAACGGTTTCCAGTCCAGACCACAATTCTTTCCAGATGCCGACATAGCTTGGCAGAGGCCCTTAGGAGCTCTTTTGATATTCATCCATGGTCTGTAACCCCAGCTTGCTCTCAGCGTGTGGACTGCCCCGGGGGCATCGCTCGTGCGTGCGTGTGTGCATGTGTGTGTGTGTGTGTGTGTGTGTGTGTGTGTGTGTGTGTATGTGTGTGTGTTTGCTGGGTCCTAGTCTTTCTTCTGCTAACTCTACTATGCTTCTTCACTTGAGAAAAGGGTCAGTTGGACTCACTTTGGGTTTCTGTTCTTCAGATAACCTGAGGACTGTGAACACAGTTCATGGTAGATGCTCCACAGAGCAGATTCCTGAAGGACCATCAGGATCCTCTCTAAATGCATCCTAGGCCAGTGTTTGGCAGCAGGTAGGAGTACAGGCTTAGCCCTCCCTCCCCCTTGGCTGATGAGTCATCCCTGGTGGGAAGATCTGCTGGCTCTCACATGGTCTCATGAATGCTCATAAGTCTTGCTTTCTTATAGAGTTTTAATTTTGTGTGCTTGCTTGTTTAAGTGTTTGTTTGTTTGGAAACTACACCCTTCGGTGCTTAGTATCTACTCTCAGCACTGCTTAAGGGTTTGGGGGCAGCTTCTTGCAGTGACTGGGAAATCATATACAATCAGAAATTGAACTCGGGGCATCTCCAATACTTAAGTTCCAGTTTTAAAAGCTATCTTACTCACCCTTCATAGTCTTTCTTCAACCCACCAATTCCTTTCCTAATCACACCAGCATACTCTAGTATGCTCTCTGTTGTAGAACTTAGGCATGTGTGCCTGTCCTCAGTGCTCTATCTGAGCTGAAGCCAATGGTAATTTTGTTGCACAGAAAATCGAAAACAGTAACAGTAAATGGAATGAAAGGTAATAATGGGTATTGTCTAGGTAAAAAGCTTTTCTCTTTTTTTTTGTTTTTGGGCCACATCTGGCAGTATTCAGGTCTTACTTCTGGTTCTGCAATCAGGGATTACTCCTAGCTGGGCTCTGAGAATCATATGTGGTGCCAAAGATCAAACCTATGCTGCATGCATGTAAAAAAGTGCCACAATCATTTAACTATTTCTCTGGCCAAAAAGTTTTCTAAGTGATGGAACTGATTCTGTTTGGGGAAGACCTGATTTCTGAAAGGCCTTGACCTAAGCACATATCAATGGGTTGAGTCTTGGGGTAATGGAATACATTGGTCACAGCACAGATGGAGAATTAGGCTGTGGTAAATCTTTCTCCTTTTATAGTTAGAGTGAAGTTTACTGTGCTTTGATAACTAGTAAATTCTTCTATGAGGTGGGTTAGTCATTCTAGGCCAGTTGGGGTTTGTCTTTAGTCAATCAACCTGTGTTTCTGTTATGAGGATGTTAAATTAGCTCTAGCTATGGTTTCTTATTGCTTTCAGCTTTGAACTGGATGGTGGGAAACTCAACAAACATAGGTGTGGGGATGCTGGGGGAGAAGCCAGGTGAGAGAGCTTCCTTCTAGAAGTAAGCAGGTGGAAAATATGGCTGGTTCTCCAGGTCTTTTGCTATTATTGTCATTCATGTGGGACCGCCACCAAAGAGGCTAACTGAATCAAATCAGTGCTAGAACTAAGATGAAGAAAGATAAATTCTCAGAGCAGAGACCCCTGTTTCGGATTTTATGTCTAATGCAAATTGCTACTTTTGAAATCATCCTGCTCAGCGGATCACAAGCCTGACCTAATTACTGTCAGGACAGGAAGTGTCAGGTTAGTGGGGCTCTAAGTTGAAAGGAGTGACCGTGATGACTTCTAATTTCCCTTCCTCTTATGAATCTACCTGTTCAGTGTTAGTAGTTCCTCTTTCCTTGTCTAGCTTCTGCAAGGTCCTACTATAGAAACAGTATGTATGACTCCCCTAAAAGAATTGCTGAATGACATACCAATGGTAGTAAGCTGAATACAATTTTTTTTATTCTGGTACTTATTCTTGGGATGGAACAATTAGAGGAGTCAAACTGGCAAAGACAGCTATTTTAGGAACACCTAATCAAAAACTTAATAAACAAATATTGAGGTGACTGGTCTCACATGAAATTATTCAGAAAATACTAAGTGATATTATTTTTTATTAATTGGGTGACTTCCAAACAGTGATTAGGAAGACTAGAGGTCTCCATTGACAATTCCTGACCAGGAAAGCCAGCAGTTCAAAGCAAAGGCCTAAAGATGCTGTGATTCTCAGGCTCTATAGTGTTAGGGATTACTCTGGTCACTCGAGCAGTGCCCAGAGGCTCTAAGGCCATACCCAGTGGAGCTCAGGAGTCTCTAGGGCTGCCCCTAGCAATGCTCAGAACCCTATGGTGTCAGGAGTAGAACCAGGGATATCTTATGCAGGTCAAATACCTTAACCCCTGTATTTGCTCTCGGGTCTAAGTAATATTAAAGTTCAACCTTCATGCCCCCATTTATGAGTTATACTTAGCACTTGATAGCTGCTAAAACACCTCTATTGGTACAATTATGAATAAGAAAAATCCCTTCCCTTCTCTAAGGAGTTCACTTACCCCAGGGAAACCTGGACATACTTGAAAAATTATAAGAATATTGTAGCACATAGAAAGCAGGACATGAACATGGGCAAAGTTCACAGAATTAAACACTTGGAGTGACAGAGAGCAGAGATTATCTCTATGAAACTGGAATGTAAGGAATATGGCTGAGGATAAAATTAGATTCGTTGATCAGAATCAGAAGTCATACTTGGTTTGAAATTTCTCCTACAGAGGAGGGAAATTTGATGCTCAAATAAGGTAAGTCCTTGCTCACCGTCAGATTAACAGATGGCATAATAACCAGACTAAAATTGAGCTCAGTGATTCCCACTGTGCTTTTTCATTGTCTTTCATGTCACCTGAGACACAGTGAGTTCTCAATTGAGTTCTTCAAGAAGGACCTTCATTTTAAGAATGTTATACAACATCCTTGCCCAGGGAAACATTTCTCACAATTACCAATAAGGAGCATGTGCCCCCTGCTTTGTAAATGCTATTATCATATTAGCATCTCCTAGACTCAGTAAAAACTTAAGTGAAGGGCTACATTGTTCAAATCAAATTGGATGGTTAATATGGGACTGGGATGCCACCTTGGGCCATCTCAACCTTCCTCTTTTTCTTAAAATAGCACAGGAATCCTGACCAAGTCTCCTTACCAGCCACTCACGTCACAGCCTCTTAACCAAATCCTATAAATAGCAACTCTAACCTGCTCCCCAAACCATCCTGTTCTTCATCATCATACCTACTGCCTCTTTCATTTGTGCTTGATTGATTTTATTCTCGGGGAATATTGGAGCTCACAAATAGTGTTAAGGAGAACCTGGTGCCCCTCATAGTAATTTTCTGCCAATAAGTGCTGTAGTTCAAAGTTAAGGTCTAAGGATGTGATTTTACTCAGTTTCTCTATTGGATTACCTCGGTGACCCAATGGTGTTCAGGGGTCCTCCAGGATCATATGTGACGGTATTTGAGGGGGATCGTGTGCTGCTAGAGATCAACTGCATGTGCCTTAATCCCCTGTACTGTCTCGGTTCTGATTTTACTCTTCTCTTTTTTTTTTTTTATAAGAATGTTATGCTAGATTTGAAGAACCAGTATTTTAAGCATGTGGTCACAAAACACATTTTTTAGAAAAGTTACCAGAGGTTATAGGAGTGAAAAAGGTAAATTGGAAAGCCACTGCTGTGAGCTGAGGGGGAAAAAATCCTCTTCTTCTCCTAAGGATCTACTTCTCTGTATCAGCAAGAACAAATTTTGCAATAATCATATTCTAATCTGTTATAATCATTATTTTATTGATATATTCTTTAACTTTCAAGCAAGCAATGATTTATTTATCTTCTCAGTGGAGATCACTAGCAGTTGAGTGTTGGATTACTGGGTTGTGCATAAGCAGTACCAGGATTTGACCTCAGGGCCTCACACCAGACAAGGACTTTAAGCCACAGAGGCATCTTCTGAACCCCATAAACCACATAAACAATAATTTTTAAATAATGCACTCTATGCTACAGTGCTAAAGTGCACTCTAATTTTATATATCCTTCCAACTCAATAAAATACTTTATGCATGAACTAAATATATGCTCAGAAAACTAAAATGTTAAACCCCATACTTACTTTGTTTCATTGCTTTAAACATTCAGTTTATACAAAAATTCTAAGCACCCATATGAAGGATGCAAGTGACAGAAATGAAGTAGCTGATGTTTGGGTGTGTTTTTTTTCCCTTTCAGTATAAAGTCAGTGAAAAATGAGAGTGTATTGTGAATGTCTCACTGAAACTCAAGAATGTAAAATGAAGTTAGAGGTTCAGTCATCACCTAAACTATGTTCAAACAATTTAAAAAGAATACAAACTTATTCTTGAAGCAGACCATGTGGTCTCACCAGGTCAAAGTGTTCAAATTAACTTTCATTTAAAGATGACATTTATTAAAATATGTCATAAAATGCTATTTTTGAAAACCACAAAAATATTAAAAAATAATAGAATCAGTAGGAACTACAGCAGTTTTTTAGAATTTAGAATGATAAAAAGATGTTGGGGATGCAGGAAGTGACTTCAGGAATACTGACATCTAGAACGTTTAGCCAGATTTTTTAAAAGTTTCTTTTTTATGTGTGTCTTACAACCCACACTTGGCAGCATGGGTCCAGAATTAGAGAGAAAAATGGTTTTGAGCCACATTTTAGCTAGATTGCACAGAACTCGCAAGACTCATCCTAACTGACTATGTAAGGTGCCACGGGGTGGCCTTCGGAGGTCGGTGAGGGGAGAGGGGGAAGGAGTGCTGGGAGAGGAAGCTTGATCTTGGCTTGCCAAGTGCCGTATGGATGTGTTCACCTGTCTCATGGATGAGGTTATCCTATTTCTTGGATAACCTATCTCAGTGTTCTATGGCAACTAACATGAGACTATATCTAACAACAAACTCCCTGGGCAGGTAGCTGGGAGGGTAATCACCTGATTTCCTCTCCTTGTAAAAATCCCTACCACGCTCTTGTGAGGCTGTGAAAATCCCCAATCACAGGGCTGTGTAAGCCCCTCATGCGCGTGGCGATTACATGTGAAAGGATGTTGGAGGGCTCTCCGGGCAGCTCTCTCTTGCCACCCGCAACAGGTGCTCTCCAGCCGCTTCTTCACCCGGGATGGCTGTTGCTTTGGACAGACGAAGGAAGAATGAGGGCCACGCTGGTTGCTGATTAATTGTTGTTTATTCAATCTCTCATCTCTCCCAGTCTCTCCAACTCCCCCCTCTGTGTGTGTGTCTCTGTCTAACCACACAAATCTTCCTTCCCACTGTATCCATCTCCTCTGTCTCACTTTCTCTGCTGTCTCTCCCTCTCTTCTCTCCTCTCCTTCAATCAATCAATCAATCAATCAATCAATCATTCAGTCCATCCAACCATCAATTCCTTTCTTCAACCCTTTTTCCCCACGGCTGCTCTTTTTTATCCTCTCACCCCACGGGAAGCATGATCAAAAATGTTTTTCTAATCTTCCTGACCACCTACAGCCCACAAGGGTAAAACAGCCCTTAAGGTGTGTTTCTCCTCTCCTTAGACCTGCAACTTGATTAACATCTTTAATTTTTCTTCCTCGTGTTTACCATGCTATATGGACACAGTAATTGACACCTTTAGTCTTGTAGGGTGAATCTCCTGGGGACATCTTACCACAGACTCAGACTACAGTGCTCAGGCTGGATCAATCATTCCTAACCCCAGCAGGGTCCAAATCTAGTTAATACTTTCGGATCATGACATAATTTGTCCATAATCAAGTTCTTAACTTATATTTAAGTATTAGGGCACTTTGGCCAAACCCATTTCGATGCCAGGATAGCTCATAGCTCACCACTTGCCCTGAGTCCATCCAGTCCCTTGTCTGGACCCTACCATTGGGGATCTAGGAAGTAAGGGCAACTGAGGCTTAAGTTGAGAGAGGAGATGTACAGGAGGTATATTATCTAGAGTCAATCAACTCCCAAGCCACAGGCTTATCTTTTTAATTGTCTTCCTGTACCCATACAAAAGCAATTGCTTTGAAATAATAACCATGCAAAGGAAATTAATGAGAAGAGAAAGACAATATCTACAAGTCAGAGCCTGATCGGGAGACAAAGGTAATTGACAGGTTGGGGTGCAGTCAACAAACTCCCAGCGGCCAGAGAGACTGAAGAATTGGTGGACAGACTAATGGCCAGTGACAACTTTACTGAGATCAAACAGTGTTAATATAGGGAAGAGAATGTGCAGGATGAGGGGACAGGGTTAGAATAGAAAATAATGCAATAAATGATTAATAGACAGGAAAGCATGGCACAAAAAAGATAAACATAAGCAATAGAAATTGGGACTGCTCCTGGGGAATTGGGACTGCTCCTGGGGCATTGGGAGGAGTACAGGGGCACTACAGTGCGTGGGTTGGGCAACTCAGAGAAGGGAACAGCAAGTAAAATGTGGTTGTTGGTCATGTGGGGGAAAGATGATGCGGGCCAAATATAGACTAGAGACTGAACGCAATGGCCACTCAACACCGTTATTGCAAACCACAACACCTAACCAGAGAGAGAGAACAAAAGGGAATTCCCTGCCATAGTGGCAGGGTGGGGTGGGGGGAGACGGGACTGGGAAGGGGGGGTGGGATGTTGGGTTTACTGGTGGTGGAGAATGGGCACTGGTGAAGGGATGGGTTATCAAACTTTGTAAGGGAGAAACATGAGCACAAAAATGTATAAATCTGTAACTGTACCCTCACGTTGACTCACTAATTAAAAATAAACTATATAAAAAAAAATGGTTGCAAAGTGATTAGCAATTCAATTAACATAACCTCTCTGCAAGGGAAGGAGGACAGCCCAAAGTCAAGCCTGACCTGCTGGTAATTAGGAAGGGGCAAATGATTCAGCAAATTCTGTTAACAAACTTCAGCAATTACAAATTATGGAGAGACATCGCCCCTTTTGGCGATGTCCTTCCCGTCTCTGCAGCAGTGTTTCTGAAGCCCTCTCACCATGAGGAGAATCCGCAGAGGAATGTTCGACAGGTGACACGGACCAGGTGATTCTGGAACAGGGCCAGCATAGATTCTAACAATCCGGGAAGTCAAGTAGCAGTTAGCAGATTGCTGGCATCAAAGCTAAATAAATTTCTAGGAGAAAAGGTTAGAACACACATGAAACTAGGGAATCTCAATCCAGCTGCATGTTAAAATGACTGGGTCATCATCAAAGCCAACAACATGCATCAAGTCTGGGCTCTACTACAAACCAACTGAACAGATTTTTGGAATAAAGTCCACACAATAAGAATATCTTGCAAATAAATTCTAGAAATGATGCAAATTTGTCACTGGTACTGGTTAGGTCAAACTCCTGAGATGTAGGGGCTGGAGCGATAGCACAGCGGATAGGGTGTTTGCCTTACACGCGGCCGACCCGGGTTCAATTCCCAGCATCCCATATGGTCCCCTGAGCATTGCCAGGGGTGATTCCTGAGTGCAGAGCCAGGAGTAACCCCTGTGCATTGCTGGGTGTGACCCAAAAAGAAAAAAAAAACTCCTGAGATATAGATGAGATAGAAAACCTTGCATTGTTTGTCTGGTGGCTCTCAGTTCTGTGAACTTCCAATGACCTCTCTTAAGAAAATATCCTCAATTAAGAATAATCTTAAGCTTTTTACCAGGATCCCTGGTTATGAATCTGAATGAAGACTTCTGGATCCTTCCCTTCTCAGCTCTTTCCTCTTTTGCTTGCTAACCCTTCTTCAGGGATCACCTTAGCAACATTTCCACATCTGTGTGACATCTTTCCAAGAGTTTGGTCTCAAAGAAATGCTCACTAGCTGGGATGCCTTCCCAAAAACTACTGAATATATTAGTCTGCCTAATCCCTTTATGGCTCTTCCCATAGTCCTCTATTATCCTGTTTATTTACCCCCGTGTTTGTTTATAGTGGGTTTCTGGCTCCCAGACTTAAAACTGTGCCAAGGTCAAGGTCTTCTCTATATTTCTTATTATTGCTTTTCCTTGAAGAATGAGCATTGTACATATTCAATAAATGTTTCCTTAGAAACAATGAAAGGCTCTCTATTCCATAAAACTCTCAATTTCTAAAGGACAGAGACTGGCAGGTAGAAACTCTTTCAATTCTTCAACACTTAACTAAAGAGTTGGTAAAACCATTAATAATACTTTTCTGTGTAATCATCAGGAGGCTAGGGAAGCACTGCCTGTGTTTGGTGGTCTCGGGCCGCTTGCCCACCCTCGATGGCCAATGCCATGGGCGGATGAAGGAAAAAATTAAGGCCAGGCTGGCTGGTGATCAGTTTCTGTTTATTACATTCTCCCTCCCCACGCACCTGTTCCAGTCTCACTAAGCTCCCCACTCTAGTCTTACAGTGCTCTTCATTCCCGTCTCTTCTCATATCTCCCGCTCATCTCTCACACTCCATCTCACTGCCTTGCTCTCTATCTCATCTCTCACCAACCCCCTACATTGGGGGTATCAACCACACTCCATCTGGTACCACAATCAACATATGAAAGCCCTTCTTGATTGCCAATCAGGCTTAAGGGTGGAAATACCACCTAAGGGTGTTTCTCCTCTTCTTAGTCCAATAACTTAATTAAGATTTTGATTAATATCTTAATTCTACTTCTTAAAATTATTTTGTATGGACACAGTAAGAGGTACATTAAGCTGGTAGGGTGGCTCTCCTGGGGACATCTCACTATAAATCTCAGACTACAGTGCTCAGGCCAGATAAATCTTTCCTGACCCTAGCAGGGACCTAATCTAGATGTTAATCTTTTGGATCACGACAGAATTAGTCAATAACCACGCTCTTAACTTATAGTTAAGTATTACTTGCCCTGGGTCTATCGAGTCCCTCGTCGGGACCCTGCTTTTGGGGGTCTTGGAAGTAAGAGCAACTGAGGCTTAAGTCAAGAGAACAGATGCCCAGAGTATCATTCAGAGTCAATTAACTCCCAAGTTGCAAAAGCATAGTATTAACTGTCTTCCTGTGTCCATACAAAAAAAGATATTGCTCTGAATTAACTATGCAAAGGACTAAAGGAGAAGAGAAAAGGAATATTTACAAGTTAATAGAGCACAAAAAAAAGTTACAAGTAAACACAGAGGAATGGGAGCACTGTAATGGGAATAACCCAATAAGCCTAAGCTCCCTGTGGAAAGGCAGAAAGGACAAACCAATGTTATTGTACACTTATCTACCTGTAACTGACCTGGAATAAATTTCTCAAATCTCATATGGTCCTTCAAGCACTTCAGGAGTGATCCTTGAGCATAGAGACAGGAGTAAGCCCTAAAACTGTGTGTCACCTTGAAAAACAAATAAGACTTTTCATCCTTCCTGAAAAATAGTTTTACTTTTTATTTATTTATTCATTTATTATAGAGTTGCAGTGAGATACACGGTTACAAAGTTGTTCATGATTGGGTTTCAGTCACATAGTGTTCCAACACCCATTGTTTTGCCAGTCCAGTGTACATTTACCACTACCAATGTCCCCGGTTTCTTTCCCACCTACCTCCCCCACCTCGCTCTTCTTCCTTCTCTCCTTTCCTCCCTCCCTTCACTCCCTTTCTCTCTCTCTCTTTCTCTCCTTTTAAGCATTGTGATTTGTGATACAGATACTGAAAGGTTATCAGGTATATCTTTTTACCTCCTTTAAACATAGTTCTTGTCCTGAGTGATAATTTCCAACTATCATTGTCATCCTGGTCTCCTCTCTATCCTAACTGTCCTCCTCCCCCAAGACACACTTTTGGCAAGCTTCCAACCATTGATCAACTCTGAAAATAGTTCTTTTTCTTTTCTTTTTTGGGTCACACCTGGCCAAGCACAGGGGTTAATCCTGGCTTTGGACTCAGGAATTACTCCTGACAGTGCTCAGGGGACCATATGGGATGCTGGGAATCGAACCCGAGTCAGTTGCTTGCAAGGCAAACGTCCTGCCCGCTGTACTCCAGACCTTGAAAATAGTTCTTAACTGTTCCCTTCTCCCCCCCCCCGTGAAGAAAAGAATAATTTTCCAATGCTATTACTCTAAATTTTTGTTATTATCTACTGCTTACTATTTAAGGCAGTGATTCTCTAGCATTGCTGGACTTGGAGATTGCCTAGGGGATCCCTTAAAGAGAAGGAAAGTGGAGGGTCTTGAACACTTTGGTGGTACAATAATAGTACATCAACAGCACAAACTATAATAGTAATGAAAATTAAATAAATAAAATTAATTTTTTTAAATGCAAGATGATTGAATTCCACTCTTCAGTCATTGGATTTGTTAGACCTGTACTGGAATGGGGATGGGGTAAAAAGGGTCTAAGTACTTTTAGTTTGTTCCTGGTGTCTGTTGATGTTCTTGGTCCTACAACTACACTGAGAACCTCAGCATTAGGACATACAATTTTTTCCCCACTGTCCCCAAGATTCTTGCTTTTTAAATTTTATTCAACTTCTCTCCTTGAAATCATAGGCATGCCTCATTTTAAAATATATGAAAGGGCTGAAGAAAGATAAAGTTGTTAAGGCACTTACCTTGTGTATGGCCAACCCCAATTCTAGCCCTAGTACAACATATGGTCCCCTAAACACTGCTAGAATTCCTGAGCGCAGAGCCAAGAGTTAGCTCTGAGCATTTCCTGGTATCACTTAACAGCTTCTACCTAAACAACAACAATGACAACAACCAAAAAAAAAAAAAACCTAATGAAAAAACAATTTTATCCAAACTGAATAAAATTTGGGGGACCACCCACCTTCTGGTCCTCTATTTCGAGAGCTGTGAACTACAGACAATGACCATTTGTTGGTCACTCTGAAGATTCATGACTTCCAACCTCATCTGGATCTCACCTCATCTGGACCATTACAGTCTTCCTTAGTTATTTTTCTCTTCAGTTTTCTTCTAGGATTATTTAATACAACTTTTATGTTCTTACAAATGCCATCTCACCACTTACTTTATAAGTGGCCTTGATCACGATCACAATCATGAAATCCGGTTAATCACCAATTTCTCAGGCGGGCACAGTAACCTCTCATTTCATCCTTTCCCTGAGATCTTAGAAGTCCATCTCGACTGGGCCCTCCTAACGATGTCGCACTGGGGGCTCTTTCAGGGTCAGGGGAATGAGATCCAGCTTGTTACTGGATTTAGCATATAAATACACCATGGGAAGCTTGCAAGGCTGTCCCATATGGGCAGGAAACTCTCAGAAGCTTGCTGGTTTCTCCCAGAGGGAGAAGTAGGCTACAAGATATTGCTTCTGGGAGCTTGCTTTTAAGTCTCTGGGTGCTGACTGTTGATGGAATTACACACACCTGGGTTCCTCTGCTGGTACCTTCATGCATGAGGCCTGTCCAAATGTGTGGAGAGGGGACTTGAGCATGGCTGTAGCTAGGTTCCGGTGGTCTTTGGCCACCAGGAGCTCTGCTCGGGGTGGGGAGGGAAGCTGGAGCCCATCCCCTCCAAGGGGCCCTGGGGAAGACAGCCAGGCGTGCGGGTAAGAGACTCTTGATAATGACTTAATAGAGAAAATAGAAAATAATAGTGTGCCTAAACTGCTTACCTTTTTTTTTTTTTATCCCAGAGTTTTAAAACACATCCAATAGAATTTGCATCACTCTGCACTTATATTTTCTTCTTTGTTTTGTTTTCTGTATCTTTTTATAAAGGGTTTTAATGCTAATGTATTTATTTCTGATCATAATTTTCTTGTGGACTTAATCTGGATTACGTATTTTATTCAAGGAGCCTTCTATGTTTTCATAGAAATAATATTTGGAGTATACTGTCTAGACACTGGTATTAGATATTAATTCATAATTGCTTGTGAATCTTTTCAGTATGCAGTTTTAAGAAATGCATACCTTTAATCTGGATCAACAGTACAATGGGTAGGGCATTTTCACAAGGCCTACCTGGGTTCTATCCCTTTACCAGCCTTGTATGAGGCTGAACTGGGTTCTATCCCCGTTATTCCATATGGTCCCCTGATCAGTCCAGGAGTGATCCCTGAGTGTAGAGCCAGAAGTAAATACTGAGTATGTGGGC
Source organism: Sorex araneus (assembly GCF_027595985.1). Lineage (NCBI taxonomy): Eukaryota > Metazoa > Chordata > Mammalia > Eulipotyphla > Soricidae > Sorex > Sorex araneus. Next base: position 37,201,281 of record NC_073312.1, read on the forward strand.
CAGGTTTAGTCCAAACTGCCCCCCACCAGAAAAATAAGGCGAAGAAAATGCAAACCTTTAAATAACTCTATGTACATCATAAAACTTTAATCCAAAATCAACATACTTTTACTTAAATATGTGAAATTATATTTTAAATAAAGCTAACATAATCATTTGATATATTTTACATTTCTCAACTAACTGACTTAGAGTGAAGACACCAAAATTACTACAAATTATACAATACCTAAAGTCAATTCAAGATGTTTGCTTGTATTTTGATTTTTATTTTTGTTGTCTTTAAGTTATAATCCATTGGGAATGCATAATCAGATGACCTTGTTTTAAAGTCTCTTGGAAAAGTTGTGGCTACATATATGTGGTTTTAACCATACATACTTATTTAGGAAAGTCTGTTTCACTTTACTTTAGGTTTTTAGGGAATGCTTTTGCATTTAAAGTTTTCTTTTAATTCTGTGAAATATTTATATTGAATTAAATTGGATTACATTGAATTAAAATCAGTAAGACTGTGTACTTAAAGAAATCCAGCATCTAACTTTATCCTTTAAGCTTTATTTGTTCTATTTCTTCTCTCTCTCTCTCTTTCTCTCTTTTTCTCTCTCTCACTTTACTTTTTCTTTTATCTAACAATTTTCCAACCAGTGTTCAAGAGTCCTGGAGGCCCCTCCCTGATATTCTTAGCCAGATGTATCCGCAATTCAATAGGAAGACCTGAGAATGTGGTGCTATATGGCGAGTGTCAGAGATTACTAGGCGATCCTGACAGTGTTCAGGGGTCTCCAGGTTTGCAACCTGCAATGCTCAGGTATCTTTCTGGCTCACCTCATCTCCAGTTTAAAAGTATCATTTATTATTTAAATTTTTTCTTAATTCTGACTCAATGTCTATGCTTAACACACACCTCTGCATCACTGTCGTTTCATAAATGGCAATGCTATATATACATACATACTATGTATATATACCTTCCTTCCCTCTAGCAATGGATATTAGACAACTTCACATAGCAAAATATGAAGAAAGTTCTTATTTTCACAAGCTGTAGAGTATTCTATTGTGGGTTATACATATGTTTATGAAGTTATTTCCATAATAATAGATGGGTTGCTTTCATTTCTTCCTATTACAGGTAATAAGATAGTGAAACTATTTGTGCACAGTTATTTTCATATTACTATTGTGCCATTGAGATAAAATGTCTAAAAGAAGAATTATTGGGTGAAAGGCAAATAAATATACAATATTTCTAGGTACAGTTAAGTTCTTCAGAAAAAAATACAATGATATATTCTCCCTAGCATTGCTAGAGAGTGCCTTTTTTTTCAAAACCTGACAGAAAAAATAACTGCAAAACTCTGGAATTTTTGCTAATGTTAATATAATTTTAATTTGCTCCTTTTATTATAAATATTTTGAAAAGTCATTTGACCTTTTTTTCACAGATTATGCTATCTAGATTTTTACCCATAAAGCCTTATCTTCTGTTTTCAGAAGCTTCTTTTAAATTAAGGATATTGAACATGCTAACACTTAGTGATTTAAGTTGTATTATTCCTTGTTTAATCTTTGCCCTTTCAATTTGACTATGAACCTTTCCTATTTTCCTAGTTTTATGTAAGCAATTATATCAATAATTGCATCTGTGGCTTGAATTATACAGTTACAAATATTTCTATCTCCTCAAACTCTGAAAATGTTTTACCAATTTTTTTAGTATGTATATTTTGGTTTGCTGTTTTAAAGTGAAAATTACCTTCATTTACTTAGCTCCTATTCATATCTTCTTAAAACTCTTTTTTTATAGGGTTTTCTGTATTCCCACCTCTAAACTACATTCTTGACTTAGGGTTTTCCCACCTCAATAGCACTATATGCTTACCACTATCACACCATTTCTGCCATTTATTTCCTGCTTATTTTATTTATTTATACTAGAGGTAGACTCTTTGCTATGCATCTTTGAATTCCTACTAACTTGTGTTATGTATATATTATAGCAGATTATCAATAAATGCATTTAAGAGCATGGGTAAAGGAATAGTGGTTATTTATACATTTCAAAGTGCTGAGACCTTAAAATATCTTGCTTAATCCTATTCCAATCATAATGGGTTCTAGTCTAGCCTCTGCCAGAAACCAGGCATTTGACCTCGAATCTCATATATTTAACTTCTTTGTGTTCATGCATAAGTATCCTCAATGTAGAACTAGGTTATTCAGCTAAGTAATGTCCTTATGAGTCTTAAAAATCTGCTATTCTGGGACCCATGTCAAATGATCTCAATTCTGTCCATCCAGAACATATGTTTTAGTTCATTTCTATGGGAGGAAACAACCTGACTTTCCTGCCTACATCTTTGAAAGAATTTTTTTTGTTTATAACTTAGGACAATAAGAACATCTGCTTAGAGTAAGTCAGACTAGAGCAAAGAGCAGCTGTTCATGCTTTTTCAGTTATTTGTGACTTGACTGTCTTCAGCAACAGAACTTTTGCTCTGTTGCCTAGCACATGCGGCTGGCAGCAAGACAACAGCTGTTCTACAAACACATGTCCTGGCATCTGTAGAATGTAGATTGCGTTCACAAATCACTGAATATGACATCCTGACTCATACCCTGAAGGGGTAAGTATAACTGCCAAACCCAGGCTATTGTGGCTTGATCATCAGTGCTTTAGCGTATGAGAGAAGGGATGTGAGCCAGCCCAGCACTCTGGAGCCTATGCCAGGAAGAGAGTAGCAGGTTACCAGGCCAAAGTGCACAGAGGAAAGGAGTATTGCCCAGCTCCTGAGGGTCCTGGTTACATCCACAAGGATAGTAACCTATACGCCTATTAAGAGGTAAGTTATCCTATATATTTTGTAAATTTCACAGACCCTGTAACTTACGGATTTTCAAGAAAATGATGATAATTGTAAATTCACCTTCTTGTCCCACCATATAGGTATGCATTTGTGGATTTGCTATATAAATAAGAATCTACTTTGGAATTTGGGATTATAATTATTAACAGAGAGCCTTGGAATCTTTAGAACAGTGGTTCTCAAACTTGGCTATGCATAGGAGTCACATCAGGAACTTTAAAGCAGTCCAATGCCCAAGCTACCCATGAGGCCACTTAAATGAGAAAAAAAAATTGGTTGCCGACCAAGACACAACTATTTTTTTAAAGGTCTCCAAGTAACTCTTATATGCTGCCAAGGCTGAGACTCTTGGCTTTAGTAACTGTAGTCCAGAGGGATTTAAGAGCAAGATAAAATGAGAGAATATCGGTGCCAGAATTTACAAGGTATACTGATAATGCCTGGTAACCTTTCTAGTTCCACCATAGTAAAAATAAGTTATGGCTAAACTGAGATTCATAAATCAGCATTATAGAGAAAAATGCATTATAAGGAAAATAAGAATATCAAGCATAGGGAAACAGCTAATTAGAACTTGAAAGTGAGGCATAGAGATGACTAGTTAGATGACTGAAGCAAACGGTGCCAACAATTAATTTAAAGAAAAGTAGATGTAAGTGTAGATCTGAGGAGAAAGATGAATCTTATTACATATGTTTGGAAAGCTTACCTACTCCGATGAAAATATATAATAGACATTTAGATGTATCTTGTCTGAGAAATGAGGTGATAAGTCTGGGAAAAAGAAAAAGTGAAAATATCAATAAGTTATAGAATTACCTTTGGTTTCCCACTTAATATCCACGTTTCTACTTTCTTGTATTTTGAATCTCTGATTAATGGTCATGAACCCTATTTATTTAATGGCAAATGACTGTTGATGATATTTATTTCATCTTAGTTTAGCTTTGTGGTTTGTGGTTTTTAAGGAAATAATCCAGGGACAAAGCATATTTCTGATCCATGCCAGTTTACATGGTGTAGCCTTTAAGAGGCCTCCCCACAAAAACTAGGCAGCTAGTTTTTTTATGAGGACAGAGAATCTGTAGACCTTAGCAACAAATAGCGTATCTTAGCATGAATACTTGCCTTGGGATGAGTCCTTTTGTACCCCTACTTACTGATTCCTAGACTCCCAGATATTGTTGGAGGGCAATCTAAAGTCCACCAAATAAGGAAAGAATGTTCTCTGGTTGCTTTCTCTATTCCACATAGTCCCTTAGCCAATTTGACCTTGCACTGAGCAGTGCTCAATATGATAATGTGTGCTCTCTCAGTGTGTTTTATAATTGCGAAATGGGATCGGTGGGGGGTGGTGGGGGGAATCTACCTTGTCTTTGAAAGATGTGAATGAGATCATAGGTCACAGAAATCCTTAAACTTATTTAAGGGTCTACCGTACCTTAAAGAAATATCTCTCAGCATTCCTCTAAAAATATATCTTCTTCAACTGCACAAATAGAAATAATGCCCCAATTGTTAGTAGACACCCTTGCATCATTCTAGTGCTTCCTGAGGGTCGATATTGATCACTTTGGAAAACACTGATCTAAAGTGTTTCCAACAGTGTCTGGCATGTCAGTTATAGTTACTGTAATTATAAATCTAGAACCATGTGGGAAGGAAATACTAAATACAAGATTTAGTGCAAAAAAAAACATTAGAAAATTCATAACTGTCCAAGCAGAAATGATTAGGACATGAATCAATCTAATGATAGCAAAAAATTTCCTCCTTTAAACGTTGAGTACTGAGAATGAGGACTCCGCCAAGTTACATTTGCAGGAATTGTCAGTAACCAAGACTGAGAAAACATTTCTTCTTTATAAAAAGTGCAAAACGTGGTACAATGTTCAGGATGTGCTTCGTCCCTGCTTGTTTTATGACAAACCCCTGAGAACTCTGTGTGGGAGGCTGAGCTTGAATGCAAAACTAAAACTGAAGCATAGTTTTCTATAAATTATAGTAGAAGATGTGGTAACATTGTTGTCCCAGACCCTACAGGAGAATAGTGTGTTGGAAGCCACCCACCAATCTCTTATTCCCGGGCCAAGATGAGCCACGGCTGAGCAGTTGCACT